>NW_027478463.1:0-300000 GCF_051014685.1 Ptiloglossa arizonensis | reverse complement strand
GAAATATGGGAGTTTGAAGTTACGGAATGGTTGAGAAACCATCAAAATTTTCGCAAGTCTGATACTCGAAACCAATAACTGCTATGGCCTAGGGCAGAAATACACATAGCATTGTAATCGGGCGAGATTATGCTTTCAGATGCAACTGCAATTTCTCGAGTTGGTAATCCGTTCGCGAGATATGGGAGTTTGAAGTTAAGGAATGGTTGAGAAATCATCAAAATTTTTGCAAGTCTGATACTCGAAACCAATAACTACTATTGCCTAGGGCAAAAATACACATACCGTTGTAATCGGGCGATCGTCTACCATCAGATGCAACAGGAATTTTTCGAGTTCGTCAATCCGTTCGCGAGATATGGGAGTTTGAAGTTAAGGAATGTTTGAGAAACCATCAAAATTTTCGCAAGTCTGATACTCGAAACCAATAACTTCTATTGCCTAGGGCAAAGATACACATACCGTTGTATTCGGGCGAGTTTCTACTTTCAGATGCAACAGGAATTTCTCGAGTTCGTCAATCCGTTCGCGAGATATGGGATTTTGAAGTTAAGGAATGTTTGAGAAACCATCAAAATTTTCGCAAGTCTGATACTCGAAACCAATAACTTCTATTGCCTAGGGCAAAGATACACATACCGTTGTATTCGGGCGAGTTTCTACTTTCAGATGCAACAGGAATTTCTCGAGTTCGTCAATCCGTTCGCGAGATATGAGAGTTTGAAGTTAAGGTATGGTTGAGAAACCATCAAAATTTTCGCAATTCTGATGCTAGAAACGAAAAACTGGAATGGCCTAGGGGAAAAGTACACACACCATAGTAATCGGGCGAGTTTCTACTTTCAGACGCAACAGGAATTTCTCGAGTTCGTCAATCCGTTCGCGAGATATGAGAGTTTGAAGTTAAGGTATGGTTGAGAAACCATCAAAATTTTCGCAATTCTGATGCTAGAAACGAAAAACTGGAACGGCCTAGGGGAAAAGTACACACACCATAGTAATCGGGCGATCTTCTACCATCAGATGCAACAGGAATTTCTCGAGTTCGTCAATCCGTTCGCGAGATATGGGAGTTTGAAATTAAGGAATGGTTGAGGAACCATCAAAATTTTCGCAAGTCTGATACTCGAAACCAATAACTGGAATGGCCTAGGGGAAAAGTACACATACCTTTGTAATCGGGCGAGATTCTACTATCAGATGCAACAGGAATTTCTCGAGTTCGTCAATCCTTTCGCGAGATATGGGAGTTTGAAGTTAAGGAATGGTTGAGGAACCATCAAAATTTTCGCAAGTCTGAAACTCGAAACCAATAACTACAAAGGCCTAGGGGAAAAATACACATACCTTTGTAGTCGGGCGAGTTTCTACTTTCAGATGCAACAGGAATTTCTCGAGTTCGTCAATCCTTTCACGAGATATGGGAGTTTGAAGTTAAGGAATGGTTGAGGAACCATCAAAATTTTCGCAAGTCTGAAACTCGAAACCAATAACTACAAAGGCCTAGGGGAAAAATACACATACCTTTGTAGTCGGGCGAGTTTCTACTTTCAGATGCAACCGGAATTTTTCGAGTTCGTCCATCCGTTCGAGAGATATGGCAGCTTGAAGTTACGGAATGGTTGAGAAACAATCAAAATTTTCGCAAGTCTGATACTCGAAACCAATAACTACAAAGGCCTAGGGGAAAAATACACATACCTTTGTAATCGGGCGAGTTTCTACTTTCAGATGCAACCGGAATTTTTCGAGTTCGTCTATCCGTTCGAGAGATATGGGAGTTTGAAGTTAAGGAATGGTTGAGAAACAATCAAAATTTTCGCAAGTCTGATACTCGAAACAAATAACTACAATGGCCTAGGGGAAAAATACACATAGCGTTGTAATCGGGAGAGTTTCTACTTTCAGATGCAACAGAAATATTTCGGATTCGGCAATCCGTTCGCGAAATATGGCAGCTTGAAATTACGGAATAGTTGAGGAACCATCAAAATTTTCGCAAGTCTGATACTCGAAACCAGTAACTACAAAGGCCTAGGGGAAAAATACACATATCTTTGTAATCGAGAGAGTTTCTACTTTCAGATGCAACAGGAATTTTTCGAGTTCGTCTATCCGTTCGAGAGATATGGGAGTTTGAAGTTAAGGAATGGTTGAGAAACAATCAAAATTTTCGCAAGTCTGATACTCGAAACCAGTAACTATAAAGGCCTAGGGGAAAAATACACATACCTTTGTAATCGGGCGAGCTTCTACTTTCAGATGCAACAGGAATTTCTCGAGTTCGTCAATCCTTTCGCGAGATATGGGAGTTTGAAGTTAAGGAATGGTTGAGGAACCATCAAAATTTTCGCAAGTCTGAAACTCGAAACCAATAACTACAAAGGCCTAGGGGAAAAATACACATACCTTTGTAATCGAGCGAGTTTCTACTTTCAGATGCAACAGGAATTTTTCGAGTTCGTCTATCCGTTCGAGAGATATGGGAGTTTGAAGTTAAGGAATGGTTGAGAAACAATCAAAATTTTCGCAAGTCTGATACTCGAAACCAATAACTACAATGGCCTAGGGCAAAAATACACATACCGTTGTAATCGGGCGAGGTTCTGCTCTCAGATGCAACAGGAATTTCTCGAGCTCGTCAATCCGTGCGCGAAATATGGGAGTTTGAAGTTACGGAATGGTTGAGAAACCATCAAAATTTTAGTAAGTCTGATACACGAAAGCAATAACTACTATGTCCTAGGGCAAAAATACACATACCATGGTAATCGGGCGAGTTTCTGCTTTCAGATGCAACAGGAATTTCTCGAGTTCGTCAATCCATTCGCGAAATATGGGAGTTTGAAGTTACGGAATGGTTGAGAAACCATCAAAATTTTCGCAAGTCTGATACTCGAAACCAATAACTGCTATGGCCTAGGGCAAAAATACACATAGCATTGTAATCGGGCGAGATTATGCTTTCAGATGCAACTGCAATTTCTCGAGTTGGTGATCCGTTCGCGAGATATGGGAGTTTGAAGTTAAGGAATGTTTGAGAAACCATCAAAATTTTCGCAAGTCTGATACTCGAAACCAATAACTTCTATTGCCTAGGGCAAAGATACACATACCGTTGTATTCGGGCGAGTTTCTACTTTCAGATGCAACAGGAATTTCTCGAGTTCGTCAATCCGTTCGCGAGATATGAGAGTTTGAAGTTAAGGTATGGTTGAGAAACCATCAAAATTTTCGCAATTCTGATGCTAGAAACGAAAAACTGGAATGGCCTAGGGGAAAAGTACACACACCATAGTAATCGGGCGAGTTTCTACTTTCAGACGCAACAGGAATTTCTCGAGTTCGTCAATCCGTTCGCGAGATATGAGAGTTTGAAGTTAAGGTATGGTTGAGAAACCATCAAAATTTTCGCAATTCTGATGCTAGAAACGAAAAACTGGAACGGCCTAGGGGAAAAGTACACACACCATAGTAATCGGGCGATCTTCTACCATCAGATGCAACAGGAATTTCTCGAGTTCGTCAATCCGTTCGCGAGATATGGGAGTTTGAAATTAAGGAATGGTTGAGGAACCATCAAAATTTTCGCAAGTCTGATACTCGAAACCAATAACTGGAATGGCCTAGGGGAAAAGTACACATACCTTTGTAATCGGGCGAGATTCTACTATCAGATGCAACAGGAATTTCTCGAGTTCGTCAATCCTTTCGCGAGATATGGGAGTTTGAAGTTAAGGAATGGTTGAGGAACCATCAAAATTTTCGCAAGTCTGAAACTCGAAACCAATAACTACAAAGGCCTAGGGGAAAAATACACATACCTTTGTAGTCGGGCGAGTTTCTACTTTCAGATGCAACCGGAATTTTTCGAGTTCGTCCATCCGTTCGAGAGATATGGCAGCTTGAAGTTACGGAATGGTTGAGAAACAATCAAAATTTTCGCAAGTCTGATACTCGAAACCAATAACTACAAAGGCCTAGGGGAAAAATACACATACCTTTGTAATCGGGCGAGTTTCTACTTTCAGATGCAACCGGAATTTTTCGAGTTCGTCTATCCGTTCGAGAGATATGGGAGTTTGAAGTTAAGGAATGGTTGAGAAACAATCAAAATTTTCGCAAGTCTGATACTCGAAACAAATAACTACAATGGCCTAGGGGAAAAATACACATAGCGTTGTAATCGGGAGAGTTTCTACTTTCAGATGCAACAGAAATATTTCGGATTCGGCAATCCGTTCGCGAAATATGGCAGCTTGAAATTACGGAATAGTTGAGGAACCATCAAAATTTTCGCAAGTCTGATACTCGAAACCAGTAACTACAAAGGCCTAGGGGAAAAATACACATACCTTTGTAATCGAGAGAGTTTCTACTTTCAGATGCAACAGGAATTTTTCGAGTTCGTCTATCCGTTCGAGAGATATGGGAGTTTGAAGTTAAGGAATGGTTGAGAAACAATCAAAATTTTCGCAAGTCTGATACTCGAAACCAGTAACTATAAAGGCCTAGGGGAAAAATACACATACCTTTGTAATCGGGCGAGCTTCTACTTTCAGATGCAACAGGAATTTCTCGAGTTCGTCAATCCTTTCGCGAGATATGGGAGTTTGAAGTTAAGGAATGGTTGAGGAACCATCAAAATTTTCGCAAGTCTGAAACTCGAAACCAATAACTACAAAGGCCTAGGGGAAAAATACACATACCTTTGTAATCGAGCGAGTTTCTACTTTCAGATGCAACAGGAATTTTTCGAGTTCGTCTATCCGTTCGAGAGATATGGGAGTTTGAAGTTAAGGAATGGTTGAGAAACAATCAAAATTTTCGCAAGTCTGATACTCGAAACCAATAACTACAATGGCCTAGGGCAAAAATACACATACCGTTGTAATCGGGCGAGGTTCTGCTCTCAGATGCAACATGAATTTCTCGAGCTCGTCAATCCGTGCGCGAAATATGGGAGTTTGAAGTTACGGAATGGTTGAGAAACCATCAAAATTTTAGTAAGTCTGATACACGAAAGCAATAACTACTATGTCCTAGGGCAAAAATACACATACCATGGTAATCGGGCGAGTTTCTGCTTTCAGATGCAACAGGAATTTCTCGAGTTCGTCAATCCATTCGCGAAATATGGGAGTTTGAAGTTACGGAATGGTTGAGAAACCATCAAAATTTTCGCAAGTCTGATACTCGAAACCAATAACTGCTATGGCCTAGGGCAAAAATACACATAGCATTGTAATCGGGCGAGATTATGCTTTCAGATGCAACTGCAATTTCTCGAGTTGGTGATCCGTTCGCGAGATATGGGAGTTTGAAGTTAAGGAATGTTTGAGAAACCATCAAAATTTTCGCAAGTCTGATACTCGAAACCAATAACTTCTATTGCCTAGGGCAAAGATACACATACCCTTGTATTCGGGCGAGTTTCTACTTTCAGATGCAACAGGAATTTCTCGAGTTCGTCAATCCGTTCGCGAGATATGGGATTTTGAAGTTAAGGAATGTTTGAGAAACCATCAAAATTTTCGCAAGTCTGATACTCGAAACCAATAACTTCTATTGCCTAGGGCAAAGATACACATACCGTTGTATTCGGGCGAGTTTCTACTTTCAGATGCAACAGGAATTTCTCGAGTTCGTCAATCCGTTCGCGAGATATGAGAGTTTGAAGTTAAGGTATGGTTGAGAAACCATCAAAATTTTCGCAATTCTGATGCTAGAAACGAAAAACTGGAATGGCCTAGGGGAAAAGTACACACACCATAGTAATCGGGCGAGTTTCTACTTTCAGACGCAACAGGAACTTCTCGAGTTCGTCAATCCGTTCGCGAGATATGAGAGTTTGAAGTTAAGGTATGGTTGAGAAACCATCAAAATTTTCGCAATTCTGATGCTAGAAACGAAAAACTGGAACGGCCTAGGGGAAAAGTACACACACCATAGTAATCGGGCGATCTTCTACCATCAGATGCAACAGGAATTTCTCGAGTTCGTCAATCCGTTCGCGAGATATGGGAGTTTGAAATTAAGGAATGGTTGAGGAACCATCAAAATTTTCGCAAGTCTGATACTCGAAACCAATAACTGGAATGGCCTAGGGGAAAAGTACACATACCTTTGTAATCGGGCGAGATTCTACTATCAGATGCAACAGGAATTTCTCGAGTTCGTCAATCCTTTCGCGAGATATGGGAGTTTGAAGTTAAGGAATGGTTGAGGAACCATCAAAATTTTCGCAAGTCTGAAACTCGAAACCAATAACTACAAAGGCCTAGGGGAAAAATACACATACCTTTGTAGTCGGGCGAGTTTCTACTTTCAGATGCAACCGGAATTTTTCGAGTTCGTCTATCCGTTCGAGAGATATGGGAGTTTGAAGTTAAGGAATGGTTGAGAAACAATCAAAATTTTCGCAAGCCTGATACTCGAAACCAATAACTACAAAGGCCTAGGGGAAAAATACACATACCTTTGTAATCGGGCGAGTTTCTACTTTCAGATGCAACAGGAATTTTTCGAGTTCGTCTATCCGTTCGAGAGATATGGTCGTTTGAAGTTAAGGAATGGTTGAGAAACAATCAAAATTTTCGCAAGTCTGATACTCGAAACAAATAACTACAATGGCCTAGGGGAAAAATACACATACCATGGTAATCGGGCGAGTTTCTGCTTTCAGATGCAACAGGAATTTCTCGAGTTCGTCAATCCATTCGCGAAATATGGGAGTTTGAAGTTACGGAATGGTTGAGAAACCATCAAAATTTTCGCAAGTCTGATACTCGAAACCAGTAACTACAAAGGCCTAGGGGAAAAATACACATACCTTTGTAATCGAGAGAGTTTCTACTTTCAGATGCAACAGGAATTTTTCGAGTTCGTCTATCCGTTCGAGAGATATGGGAGTTTGAAGTTAAGGAATGGTTGAGAAACAATCAAAATTTTCGCAAGTCTGATACTCGAAACCAGTAACTATAAAGGCCTAGGGGAAAAATACACATACCTTTGTAATCGGGCGAGCTTCTACTTTCAGATGCAACAGGAATTTCTCGAGTTCGTCAATCCTTTCGCGAGATATGGGAGTTTGAAGTTAAGGAATGGTTGAGGAACCATCAAAATTTTCGCAAGTCTGAAACTCGAAACCAATAACTACAAAGGCCTAGGGGAAAAATACACATACCTTTGTAATCGAGCGAGTTTCTACTTTCAGATGCAACAGGAATTTTTCGAGTTCGTCTATCCGTTCGAGAGATATGGGAGTTTGAAGTTAAGGAATGGTTGAGAAACAATCAAAATTTTCGCAAGTCTGATACTCGAAACCAATAACTACAATGGCCTAGGGCAAAAATACACATACCGTTGTAATCGGGCGAGTTTCTGCTCTCAGATGCAACAGGAATTTCTCGAGTTCGTCAATCCGTGCGCGAAATATGGGAGTTTGAAGTTACGGAATGGTTGAGAAACCGTCAAAATTTTAGTAAGTCTGATACACGAAAGCAATAACTACTATGTCCTAGGGCAAAAATACACATACCATGGTAATCGGGCGAGTTTCTGCTTTCAGATGCAACAGGAATTTCTCGAGTTCGTCAATCCATTCGCGAAATATGGGAGTTTGAAGTTACGGAATGGTTGAGAAACCATCAAAATTTTCGCAAGTCTGATACTCGAAACCAATAACTGCTATGGCCTAGGGCAAAAATACACATAGCATTGTAATCGGGCGAGATTATGCTTTCAGATGCAACTGCAATTTCTCGAGTTGGTGATCCGTTCGCGAGATATGGGAGTTTGAAGTTAAGGAATGTTTGAGAAACCATCAAAATTTTCGCAAGTCTGATACTCGAAACCAATAACTTCTATTGCCTAGGGCAAAGATACACATACCGTTGTATTCGGGCGAGTTTCTACTTTCAGATGCAACAGGAATTTCTCGAGTTCGTCAATCCGTTCGCGAGATATGGGATTTTGAAGTTAAGGAATGTTTGAGAAACCATCAAAATTTTCGCAAGTCTGATACTCGAAACCAATAACTTCTATTGCCTAGGGCAAAGATACACATACCGTTGTATTCGGGCGAGTTTCTACTTTCAGATGCAACAGGAATTTCTCGAGTTCGTCAATCCGTTCGCGAGATATGAGAGTTTGAAGTTAAGGTATGGTTGAGAAACCATCAAAATTTTCGCAATTCTGATGCTAGAAACGAAAAACTGGAATGGCCTAGGGGAAAAGTACACACACCATAGTAATCGGGCGAGTTTCTACTTTCAGACGCAACAGGAACTTCTCGAGTTCGTCAATCCGTTCGCGAGATATGAGAGTTTGAAGTTAAGGTATGGTTGAGAAACCATCAAAATTTTCGCAATTCTGATGCTAGAAACGAAAAACTGGAACGGCCTAGGGGAAAAGTACACACACCATAGTAATCGGGCGATCTTCTACCATCAGATGCAACAGGAATTTCTCGAGTTCGTCAATCCGTTCGCGAGATATGGGAGTTTGAAATTAAGGAATGGTTGAGGAACCATCAAAATTTTCGCAAGTCTGATACTCGAAACCAATAACTGGAATGGCCTAGGGGAAAAGTACACATACCTTTGTAATCGGGCGAGATTCTACTATCAGATGCAACAGGAATTTCTCGAGTTCGTCAATCCTTTCGCGAGATATGGGAGTTTGAAGTTAAGGAATGGTTGAGGAACCATCAAAATTTTCGCAAGTCTGAAACTCGAAACCAATAACTACAAAGGCCTAGGGGAAAAATACACATACCTTTGTAGTCGGGCGAGTTTCTACTTTCAGATGCAACCGGAATTTTTCGAGTTCGTCTATCCGTTCGAGAGATATGGGAGTTTGAAGTTAAGGAATGGTTGAGAAACAATCAAAATTTTCGCAAGCCTGATACTCGAAACCAATAACTACAAAGGCCTAGGGGAAAAATACACATACCTTTGTAATCGGGCGAGTTTCTACTTTCAGATGCAACCGGAATTTTTCGAGTTCGTCTATCCGTTCGAGAGATATGGCAGCTTGAAGTTACGGAATGGTTGAGAAACAATCAAAATTTTCGCAAGTCTGATACTCGAAACCAATAACTACAAAGGCCTAGTGGAAAAATACACATACCTTTGTAATCGGGCGAGTTTCTACTTTCAGATGCAACCGGAATTTTTCGAGTTCGTCTATCCGTTCGAGAGATATGGGAGTTTGAAGTTAAGGAATGGTTGAGAAACAATCAAAATTTTCGCAAGTCTGATACTCGAAACAAATAACTACAATGGCCTAGGGGAAAAATACACATAGCGTTGTAATCGGGAGAGTTTCTACTTTCAGATGCAACAGAAATATTTCGGATTCGGCAATCCGTTCGCGAAATATGGCAGGTTGAAATTACGGAATAGTTGAGGAACCATCAAAATTTTCGCAAGTCTGATACTCGAAACCAGTAACTACAAAGGCCTAGGGGAAAAATACACATACCTTTGTAATCGAGAGAGTTTCTACTTTCAGATGCAACAGGAATTTTTCGAGTTCGTCTATCCGTTCGAGAGATATGGGAGTTTGAAGTTAAGGAATGGTTGAGAAACAATCAAAATTTTCGCAAGTCTGATACTCGAAACCAGTAACTATAAAGGCCTAGGGGAAAAATACACATACCTTTGTAATCGGGCGAGCTTCTACTTTCAGATGCAACAGGAATTTCTCGAGTTCGTCAATCCTTTCGCGAGATATGGGAGTTTGAAGTTAAGGAATGGTTGAGGAACCATCAAAATTTTCGCAAGTCTGAAACTCGAAACCAATAACTACAAAGGCCTAGGGAAAAAATACACATACCTTTGTAATCGAGCGAGTTTCTACTTTCAGATGCAACAGGAATTTTTCGAGTTCGTCTATCCGTTCGAGAGATATGGGAGTTTGAAGTTAAGGAATGGTTGAGAAACAATCAAAATTTTCGCAAGTCTGATACTCGAAACCAATAACTACAATGGCCTAGGGCAAAAATACACATACCGTTGTAATCGGGCGAGTTTCTGCTCTCAGATGCAACAGGAATTTCTCGAGTTCGTCAATCCGTGCGCGAAATATGGGAGTTTGAAGTTACGGAATGGTTGAGAAACCATCAAAATTTTAGTAAGTCTGATACACGAAAGCAATAACTACTATGTCCTAGGGCAAAAATACACATACCATGGCAATCGGGCGAGTTTCTGCTTTCAGATGCAACAGGAATTTCTCGAGTTCGTCAATCCATTCGCGAAATATGGGAGTTTGAAGTTACGGAATGGTTGAGAAACCATCAAAATTTTCGCAAGTCTGATACTCGAAACCAATAACTGCTATGGCCTAGGGCAAAAATACACATAGCATTGTAATCGGGCGAGATTATGCTTTCAGATGCAACTGCAATTTCTCGAGTTGGTGATCCGTTCGCGAGATATGGGAGTTTGAAGTTAAGGAATGTTTGAGAAACCATCAAAATTTTCGCAAGTCTGATACTCGAAACCAATAACTTCTATTGCCTAGGGCAAAGATACACATACCGTTGTATTCGGGCGAGTTTCTACTTTCAGATGCAACAGGAATTTCTCGAGTTCGTCAATCCGTTCTCGAGATATGAGAGTTTGAAGTTAAGGTATGGTTGAGAAACCATCAAAATTTTCGCAATTCTGATGCTAGAAACGAAAAACTGGAATGGCCTAGGGGAAAAGTACACACACCATAGTAATCGGGCGAGTTTCTACTTTCAGACGCAACAGGAACTTCTCGAGTTCGTCAATCCGTTCGCGAGATATGAGAGTTTGAAGTTAAGGTATGGTTGAGAAACCATCAAAATTTTCGCAATTCTGATGCTAGAAACGAAAAACTGGAACGGCCTAGGGGAAAAGTACACACACCATAGTAATCGGGCGATCTTCTACCATCAGATGCAACAGGAATTTCTCGAGTTCGTCAATCCGTTCGCGAGATATGGGAGTTTGAAATTAAGGAATGGTTGAGGAACCATCAAAATTTTCGCAAGTCTGATACTCGAAACCAATAACTGGAATGGCCTAGGGGAAAAGTACACATACCTTTGTAATCGGGCGAGATTCTACTATCAGATGCAACAGGAATTTCTCGAGTTCGTCAATCCTTTCGCGAGATATGGGAGTTTGAAGTTAAGGAATGGTTGAGGAACCATCAAAATTTTCGCAAGTCTGAAACTCGAAACCAATAACTACAAAGGCCTAGGGGAAAAATACACATACCTTTGTAGTCGGGCGAGTTTCTACTTTCAGATGCAACCGGAATTTTTCGAGTTCGTCTATCCGTTCGAGAGATATGGGAGTTTGAAGTTAAGGAATGGTTGAGAAACAATCAAAATTTTCGCAAGCCTGATACTCGAAACCAATAACTACAAAGGCCTAGGGGAAAAATACACATACCTTTGTAATCGGGCGAGTTTCTACTTTCAGATGCAACAGGAATTTTTCGAGTTCGTCTATCCGTTCGAGAGATATGGTCGTTTGAAGTTAAGGAATGGTTGAGAAACAATCAAAATTTTCGCAAGTCTGATACTCGAAACAAATAACTACAATGGCCTAGGGGAAAAATACACATACCATGGTAATCGGGCGAGTTTCTGCTTTCAGATGCAACAGGAATTTCTCGAGTTCGTCAATCCATTCGCGAAATATGGGAGTTTGAAGTTACGGAATGGTTGAGAAACCATCAAAATTTTCGCAAGTCTGATACTCGAAACCAGTAACTACAAAGGCCTAGGGGAAAAATACACATACCTTTGTAATCGAGAGAGTTTCTACTTTCAGATGCAACAGGAATTTTTCGAGTTCGTCTATCCGTTCGAGAGATATGGGAGTTTGAAGTTAAGGAATGGTTGAGAAACAATCAAAATTTTCGCAAGTCTGATACTCGAAACCAGTAACTATAAAGGCCTAGGGGAAAAATACACATACCTTTGTAATCGGGCGAGCTTCTACTTTCAGATGCAACAGGAATTTCTCGAGTTCGTCAATCCTTTCGCGAGATATGGGAGTTTGAAGTTAAGGAATGGTTGAGGAACCATCAAAATTTTCGCAAGTCTGAAACTCGAAACCAATAACTACAAAGGCCTAGGGGAAAAATACACATACCTTTGTAATCGAGCGAGTTTCTACTTTCAGATGCAACAGGAATTTTTCGAGTTCGTCTATCCGTTCGAGAGATATGGGAGTTTGAAGTTAAGGAATGGTTGAGAAACAATCAAAATTTTCGCAAGTCTGATACTCGAAACCAATAACTACAATGGCCTAGGGCAAAAATACACATACCGTTGTAATCGGGCGAGTTTCTGCTCTCAGATGCAACAGGAATTTCTCGAGTTCGTCAATCCGTGCGCGAAATATGGGAGTTTGAAGTTACGGAATGGTTGAGAAACCGTCAAAATTTTAGTAAGTCTGATACACGAAAGCAATAACTACTATGTCCTAGGGCAAAAATACACATACCATGGTAATCGGGCGAGTTTCTGCTTTCAGATGCAACAGGAATTTCTCGAGTTCGTCAATCCATTCGCGAAATATGGGAGTTTGAAGTTACGGAATGGTTGAGAAACCATCAAAATTTTCGCAAGTCTGATACTCGAAACCAATAACTGCTATGGCCTAGGGCAAAAATACACATAGCATTGTAATCGGGCGAGATTATGCTTTCAGATGCAACTGCAATTTCTCGAGTTGGTGATCCGTTCGCGAGATATGGGAGTTTGAAGTTAAGGAATGTTTGAGAAACCATCAAAATTTTCGCAAGTCTGATACTCGAAACCAATAACTTCTATTGCCTAGGGCAAAGATACACATACCGTTGTATTCGGGCGAGTTTCTACTTTCAGATGCAACAGGAATTTCTCGAGTTCGTCAATCCGTTCGCGAGATATGGGATTTTGAAGTTAAGGAATGTTTGAGAAACCATCAAAATTTTCGCAAGTCTGATACTCGAAACCAATAACTTCTATTGCCTAGGGCAAAGATACACATACCGTTGTATTCGGGCGAGTTTCTACTTTCAGATGCAACAGGAATTTCTAGAGTTCGTCAATCCGTTCGCGAGATATGAGAGTTTGAAGTTAAGGTATGGTTGAGAAACCATCAAAATTTTCGCAATTCTGATGCTAGAAACGAAAAACTGGAATGGCCTAGGGGAAAAGTACACACACCATAGTAATCGGGCGAGTTTCTACTTTCAGACGCAACAGGAACTTCTCGAGTTCGTCAATCCGTTCGCGAGATATGAGAGTTTGAAGTTAAGGTATGGTTGAGAAACAATCAAAATTTTCGCAAGCCTGTTACTCGAAACCAATAACTGGAATGGCCTAGGGGAAAAGTACACATACCTTTGTAATCGGGCGAGATTCTACTATCAGATGCAACAGGAATTTCTCGAGTTCGTCAATCCTTTCGCGAGATATGGGAGTTTGAAGTTAAGGAATGGTTGAGGAACCATCAAAATTTTCGCAAGTCTGAAACTCGAAACCAATAACTACAAAGGCCTAGGGGAAAAATACACATACCTTTGTAGTCGGGCGAGTTTCTACTTTCAGATGCAACCGGAATTTTTCGAGTTCGTCTATCCGTTCGAGAGATATGGGAGTTTGAAGTTAAGGAATGGTTGAGAAACAATCAAAATTTTCGCAAGCCTGTTACTCGAAACCAATAACTACAAAGGCCTAGGGGAAAAATACACATACCTTTGTAATCGGGCGAGTTTCTACTTTCAGATGCAACAGGAATTTTTCGAGTTCGTCTATCCGTTCGAGAGATATGGTCGTTTGAAGTTAAGGAATGGTTGAGAAACAATCAAAATTTTCGCAAGTCTGATACTCGAAACAAATAACTACAATGGCCTAGGGGAAAAATACACATAGCGTTGTAATCGGGCGAGTTTCTGCTTTCAGATGCAACAGGAATTTCTCGAGTTCGTCAATCCATTCGCGAAATATGGGAGTTTGAAGTTACGGAATGGTTGAGAAACCATCAAAATTTTCGCAAGTCTGATACTCGAAACCAGTAACTACAAAGGCCTAGGGGAAAAATACACATACCTTTGTAATCGAGAGAGTTTCTACTTTCAGATGCAACAGGAATTTTTCGAGTTCGTCTATCCGTTCGAGAGATATGGGAGTTTGAAGTTAAGGAATGGTTGAGAAACAATCAAAATTTTCGCAAGTCTGATACTCGAAACCAGTAACTATAAAGGCCTAGGGGAAAAATACACATACCTTTGTAATCGGGCGAGCTTCTACTTTCAGATGCAACAGGAATTTCTCGAGTTCGTCAATCCTTTCGCGAGATATGGGAGTTTGAAGTTAAGGAATGGTTGAGGAACCATCAAAATTTTCGCAAGTCTGAAACTCGAAACCAATAACTACAAAGGCCTAGGGGAAAAATACACATACCTTTGTAATCGAGCGAGTTTCTACTTTCAGATGCAACAGGAATTTTTCGAGTTCGTCTATCCGTTCGAGAGATATGGGAGTTTGAAGTTAAGGAATGGTTGAGAAACAATCAAAATTTTCGCAAGTCTGATACTCGAAACCAATAACTACAATGGCCTAGGGCAAAAATACACATACCGTTGTAATCGGGCGAGTTTCTGCTCTCAGATGCAACAGGAATTTCTCGAGTTCGTCAATCCGTGCGCGAAATATGGGAGTTTGAAGTTACGGAATGGTTGAGAAACCGTCAAAATTTTAGTAAGTCTGATACACGAAAGCAATAACTACTATGTCCTAGGGCAAAAATACACATACCATGGTAATCGGGCGAGTTTCTGCTTTCAGATGCAACAGGAATTTCTCGAGTTCGTCAATCCATTCGCGAAATATGGGAGTTTGAAGTTACGGAATGGTTGAGAAACCATCAAAATTTTCGCAAGTCTGATACTCGAAACCAATAACTGCTATGGCCTAGGGCAAAAATACACATAGCATTGTAATCGGGCGAGATTATGCTTTCAGATGCAACTGCAATTTCTCGAGTTGGTGATCCGTTCGCGAGATATGGGAGTTTGAAGTTAAGGAATGTTTGAGAAACCATCAAAATTTTCGCAAGTCTGATACTCGAAACCAATAACTTCTATTGCCTAGGGCAAAGATACACATACCGTTGTATTCGGGCGAGTTTCTACTTTCAGATGCAACAGGAATTTCTCGAGTTCGTCAATCCGTTCGCGAGATATGGGATTTTGAAGTTAAGGAATGTTTGAGAAACCATCAAAATTTTCGCAAGTCTGATACTCGAAACCAATAACTTCTATTGCCTAGGGCAAAGATACACATACCGTTGTATTCGGGCGAGTTTCTACTTTCAGATGCAACAGGAATTTCTAGAGTTCGTCAATCCGTTCGCGAGATATGAGAGTTTGAAGTTAAGGTATGGTTGAGAAACCATCAAAATTTTCGCAATTCTGATGCTAGAAACGAAAAACTGGAATGGCCTAGGGGAAAAGTACACACACCATAGTAATCGGGCGAGTTTCTACTTTCAGACGCAACAGGAACTTCTCGAGTTCGTCAATCCGTTCGCGAGATATGAGAGTTTGAAGTTAAGGTATGGTTGAGAAACAATCAAAATTTTCGCAAGCCTGTTACTCGAAACCAATAACTGGAATGGCCTAGGGGAAAAGTACACATACCTTTGTAATCGGGCGAGATTCTACTATCAGATGCAACAGGAATTTCTCGAGTTCGTCAATCCTTTCGCGAGATATGGGAGTTTGAAGTTAAGGAATGGTTGAGGAACCATCAAAATTTTCGCAAGTCTGAAACTCGAAACCAATAACTACAAAGGCCTAGGGGAAAAATACACATACCTTTGTAGTCGGGCGAGTTTCTACTTTCAGATGCAACCGGAATTTTTCGAGTTCGTCTATCCGTTCGAGAGATATGGGAGTTTGAAGTTAAGGAATGGTTGAGAAACAATCAAAATTTTCGCAAGCCTGTTACTCGAAACCAATAACTACAAAGGCCTAGGGGAAAAATACACATACCTTTGTAATCGGGCGAGTTTCTACTTTCAGATGCAACAGGAATTTTTCGAGTTCGTCTATCCGTTCGAGAGATATGGTCGTTTGAAGTTAAGGAATGGTTGAGAAACAATCAAAATTTTCGCAAGTCTGATACTCGAAACAAATAACTACAATGGCCTAGGGGAAAAATACACATAGCGTTGTAATCGGGAGAGTTTCTACTTTCAGATGCAACAGGAATTTCTCGAGTTCGTCAATCCTTTCGCGAGATATGGGAGTTTGAAGTTAAGGAATGGTTGAGGAACCATCAAAATTTTCGCAAGTCTGATACTCGAAACCAATAACTGGAATGGCCTAGGGGAAAAGTACACATACCTTTGTAATCGGGCGAGTTTCTGCTTTCAGATGCAACAGGAATTTCTCGAGTTCGTCAATCCTTTCGCGAGATATGGGAGTTTGAAGTTAAGGAATGGTTGAGGAACCATCAAAATTTTCGCAAGTCTGAAACTCGAAACCAATAACTACAAAGGCCTAGGGGAAAAATACACATACCTTTGTAGTCGGGCGAGTTTCTACTTTCAGATGCAACCGGAATTTTTCGAGTTCGTCTATCCGTTCGAGAGATATGGCAGCTTGAAGTTACGGAATGGTTGAGAAACAATCAAAATTTTCGCAGGTCTGATACTCGAAACCAATAACTACAAAGGCCTAGGGGAAAAATACACATACCTTTGTAATCGGGCGAGTTTCTACTTTCAGATGCAACCGGAATTTTTCGAGTTCGTCTATCCGTTCGAGAGATATGGGAGTTTGAAGTTAAGGAATGGTTGAGAAACAATCAAAATTTTCGCAAGTCTGATACTCGAAACAAATAACTACAATGGCCTAGGGGAAAAATACACATAGCGTTGTAATCGGGAGAGTTTCTACTTTCAGATGCAACAGAAATATTTCGGATTCGGCAATCCGTTCGCGAAATATGGCAGCTTGAAATTACGGAATAGTTGAGGAACCATCAAAATTTTCGCAAGTCTGATACTCGAAACCAGTAACTACAAAGGCCTAGGGGAAAAATACACATACCTTTGTAATCGAGAGAGTTTCTACTTTCAGATGCAACAGGAATTTTTCGAGTTCGTCTATCCGTTCGAGAGATATGGGAGTTTGAAGTTAAGGAATGGTTGAGAAACAATCAAAATTTTCGCAAGTCTGATACTCGAAACCAGTAACTATAAAGGCCTAGGGGAAAAATACACATACCTTTGTAATCGGGCGAGCTTCTACTTTCAGATGCAACAGGAATTTCTCGAGTTTGTCAATCCTTTCGCGAGATATGGGAGTTTGAAGTTAAGGAATGGTTGAGGAACCATCAAAATTTTCGCAAGTCTGAAACTCGAAACCAATAACTACAAAGGCCTAGGGAAAAAATACACATACCTTTGTAATCGAGCGAGTTTCTACTTTCAGATGCAACAGGAATTTTTCGAGTTCGTCTATCCGTTCGAGAGATATGGGAGTTTGAAGTTAAGGAATGGTTGAGAAACAATCAAAATTTTCGCAAGTCTGATACTCGAAACCAATAACTACAATGGCCTAGGGCAAAAATACACATACCGTTGTAATCGGGCGAGTTTCTGCTCTCAGATGCAACAGGAATTTCTCGAGTTCGTCAATCCGTGCGCGAAATATGGGAGTTTGAAGTTACGGAATGGTTGAGAAACCGTCAAAATTTTAGTAAGTCTGATACACGAAAGCAATAACTACTATGTCCTAGGGCAAAAATACACATACCATGGTAATCGGGCGAGTTTCTGCTTTCAGATGCAACAGGAATTTCTCGAGTTCGTCAATCCATTCGCGAAATATGGGAGTTTGAAGTTACGGAATGGTTGAGAAACCATCAAAATTTTCGCAAGTCTGATACTCGAAACCAATAACTGCTATGGCCTAGGGCAAAAATACACATAGCATTGTAATCGGGCGAGATTATGCTTTCAGATGCAACTGCAATTTCTCGAGTTGGTGATCCGTTCGCGAGATATGGGAGTTTGAAGTTAAGGAATGTTTGAGAAACCATCAAAATTTTCGCAAGTCTGATACTCGAAACCAATAACTTCTATTGCCTAGGGCAAAGATACACATACCGTTGTATTCGGGCGAGTTTCTACTTTCAGATGCAACAGGAATTTCTCGAGTTCGTCAATCCGTTCGCGAGATATGGGATTTTGAAGTTAAGGAATGTTTGAGAAACCATCAAAATTTTCGCAAGTCTGATACTCGAAACCAATAACTTCTATTGCCTAGGGCAAAGATACACATACCGTTGTATTCGGGCGAGTTTCTACTTTCAGATGCAACAGGAATTTCTCGAGTTCGTCAATCCGTTCGCGAGATATGAGAGTTTGAAGTTAAGGTATGGTTGAGAAACCATCAAAATTTTCGCAATTCTGATGCTAGAAACGAAAAACTGGAATGGCCTAGGGGAAAAGTACACACACCATAGTAATCGGGCGAGTTTCTACTTTCAGACGCAACAGGAACTTCTCGAGTTCGTCAATCCGTTCGCGAGATATGAGAGTTTGAAGTTAAGGTATGGTTGAGAAACAATCAAAATTTTCGCAAGCCTGTTACTCGAAACCAATAACTGGAATGGCCTAGGGGAAAAGTACACATACCTTTGTAATCGGGCGAGATTCTACTATCAGATGCAACAGGAATTTCTCGAGTTCGTCAATCCTTTCGCGAGATATGGGAGTTTGAAGTTAAGGAATGGTTGAGGAACCATCAAAATTTTCGCAAGTCTGAAACTCGAAACCAATAACTACAAAGGCCTAGGGGAAAAATACACATACCTTTGTAGTCGGGCGAGTTTCTACTTTCAGATGCAACCGGAATTTTTCGAGTTCGTCTATCCGTTCGAGAGATATGGGAGTTTGAAGTTAAGGAATGGTTGAGAAACAATCAAAATTTTCGCAAGCCTGTTACTCGAAACCAATAACTACAAAGGCCTAGGGGAAAAATACACATACCTTTGTAATCGGGCGAGTTTCTACTTTCAGATGCAACCGGAATTTTTCGAGTTCGTCTATCCGTTCGAGAGATATGGTCGTTTGAAGTTAAGGAATGGTTGAGAAACAATCAAAATTTTCGCAAGTCTGATACTCGAAACAAATAACTACAATGGCCTAGGGGAAAAATACACATAGCGTTGTAATCGGGAGAGTTTCTACTTTCAGATGCAACAGGAATTTCTCGAGTTCGTCAATCCTTTCGCGAGATATGGGAGTTTGAAGTTAAGGAATGGTTGAGGAACCATCAAAATGTTCGCAAGTCTGATACTCGAAACCAATAACTGGAATGGCCTAGGGGAAAAGTACACATACCTTTGTAATCGGGCGAGTTTCTGCTTTCAGATGCAACAGGAATTTCTCGAGTTCGTCAATCCTTTCGCGAGATATGGGAGTTTGAAGTTAAGGAATGGTTGAGGAACCATCAAAATTTTCGCAAGTCTGAAACTCGAAACCAATAACTACAAAGGCCTAGGGGAAAAATACACATACCTTTGTAGTCGGGCGAGATTCTACTTTCAGATGCAACCGGAATTTTTCGAGTTCGTCTATCCGTTCGAGAGATATGGCAGCTTGAAGTTACGGAATGGTTGAGAAACAATCAAAATTTTCGCAAGTCTGATACTCGAAACCAATAACTACAAAGGCCTAGGGGAAAAATACACATACCTTTGTAATCGAGCGAGTTTCTACTTTCAGATGCAACAGGAATTTTTCGAGTTCGTCTATCCGTTCGAGAGATATGGGATTTTGAAGTTAAGGAATGGTTGAGAAACAATCAAAATTTTCGCAAGTCTGATACTCGAAACCAATAACTACAATGGCCTAGGGCAAAAATACACATACCGTTGTAATCGGGCGAGTTTCTGCTGTCAGATGCAACAGGAATTTCTCGAGTTCGTCAATCCGTTCGCGAGATATGGGAGTTTGAAGTTAAGGAATGTTTGAGAAACCATCAAAATTTTCGCAAGTCTGATACTCGAAACCAATAACTTCTATTGCCTAGGGCAAAGATACACATACCGTTGTATTCGGGCGAGTTTCTACTTTCAGATGCAACAGGAATTTCTCGAGTTCGTCAATCCGTTCGCGAGATATGAGAGTTTGAAGTTAAGGTATGGTTGAGAAACCATCAAAATTTTCGCAATTCTGATGCTAGAAACGAAAAACTGGAATGGCCTAGGGGAAAAGTACACACACCATAGTAATCGGGCGAGTTTCTACTTTCAGACGCAACAGGAATTTCTCGAGTTCGTCAATCCGTTCGCGAGATATGAGAGTTTGAAGTTAAGGAATGGTTGAGAAACAATCAAAATTTTCGCAAGTCTGATACTCGAAACCAGTAACTATAAAGGCCTAGGGGAAAAATACACATACCTTTGTAATCGGGCGAGCTTCTACTTTCAGATGCAACAGGAATTTCTCGAGTTCGTCTATCCGTTCGAGACATATGGGAGTTTGAAGTTAAGGAATGGTTGAGAAACAATCAAAATTTTCGCAATTCTGATGCTAGAAACGAAAAACTGGAACGGCCTAGGGGAAAAGTACACACACCATAGTAATCGGGCGATCTTCTACCATCAGATGCAACAGGAATTTCTCGAGTTCGTCAATCCGTTCGCGAGATATGGTCGTTTGAAGTTAAGGAATGGTTGAGAAACAATCAAAATTTTCGCAAGTCTGATACTCGAAACAAATAACTACAATGGCCTAGGGGAAAAATACACATACCGTTGTATTCGGGCGAGTTTCTACTTTCAGATGCAACAGGAATTTTTCGAGTTCGTCTATCCGTTCGAGAGATATGGTCGTTTGAAGTTAAGGAATGGTTGAGAAACAATCAAAATTTTCGCAAGTCTGATACTCGAAACAAATAACTACAATGGCCTAGGGGAAAAATACACATAGCGTTGTAATCGGGAGAGTTTCTACTTTCAGATGCAACAGGAATTTCTCGAGTTCGTCAATCCTTTCGCGAGATATGGGAGTTTGAAGTTAAGGAATGGTTGAGGAACCATCAAAATTTTCGCAAGTCTGATACTCGAAACCAATAACTGGAATGGCCTAGGGGAAAAGTACACATACCTTTGTAATCGGGCGAGTTTCTGCTTTCAGATGCAACAGGAATTTCTCGAGTTCGTCAATCCTTTCGCGAGATATGGGAGTTTGAAGTTAAGGAATGGTTGAGGAACCATCAAAATTTTCGCAAGTCTGAAACTCTAAACCAATAACTACAAAGGCCTAGGGGAAAAATACACATACCTTTGTAGTCGGGAGAGTTTCTACTTTCAGATGCAACAGGAATTTCTCGAGTTCGTCAATCCTTTCGCGAGATATGGGAGTTTGAAGTTAAGGAATGGTTGAGGAACCATCAAAATTTTCGCAAGTCTGAAACTCGAAACCAATAACTACAAAGGCCTAGGGGAAAAATACACATACCTTTGTAGTCGGGCGAGTTTCTACTTTCAGATGCAACCGGAATTTTTCGAGTTCGTCTATCCGTTCGAGAGATATGGCAGCTTGAAGTTAAGGAATGGTTGAGAAACAATCAAAATTTTCGCAAGTCTGATACTCGAAACAAATAACTACAATGGCCTAGGGGAAAAATACACATAGCGTTGTAATCGGGAGAGTTTCTACTTTCAGATGCAACAGAAATATTTCGGATTCGGCAATCCGTTCGCGAAATATGGCAGCTTGAAATTACGGAATGGTTGAGGAACCATCAAAATTTTCGCAAGTCTGATACTCGAAACCAGTAACTACAAAAGCCTAGGGGAAAAATACACATACCTTTGTAATCGAGAGAGTTTCTACTTTCAGATGCAACAGGAATTTTTCGAGTTCGTCTATCCGTTCGAGACATATGGGAGTTTGAAGTTAAGGAATGGTTGAGAAACAATCAAAATTTTCGCAAGTCTGATACTCGAAACCAGTAACTATAAAGGCCTAGGGGAAAAATACACATACCTTTGTAATCGGGCGAGCTTCTACTTTCAGATGCAACAGGAATTTCTCGAGTTCGTCAATCCTTTTGCGAGATATGGGAGTTTGAAGTTAAGGAATGGTTGAGGAACCATCAAAATTTTCGCAAGTCTGAAACTCGAAACCAATAACTACAAAGGCCTAGGGGAAAAATACAC
Organism: Ptiloglossa arizonensis; assembly: GCF_051014685.1. Classification (NCBI taxonomy): domain Eukaryota; kingdom Metazoa; phylum Arthropoda; class Insecta; order Hymenoptera; family Colletidae; genus Ptiloglossa; species Ptiloglossa arizonensis. Next base: position 277,778 of record NW_027478463.1, on the reverse strand, counting down.
ATACCTTTGTAATCGAGCGAGTTTCTACTTTCAGATGCAACAGGAATTTTTCGAGTTCGTCTATCCGTTCGAGAGATATGGGAGTTTGAAGTTAAGGAATGGTTGAGAAACAATCAAAATTTTCGCAAGTCTGATACTCGAAACCAATAACTACAATGGCCTAGGGCAAAAATACACATACCGTTGTAATCGGGCGAGGTTCTGCTCTCAGATGCAACAGAAATTTCTCGAGCTCGTCAATCCGTGCGCGAAATATGGGAGTTTGAAGTTACGGAATGGTTGAGAAACCATCAAAATTTTAGTAAGCCTGATACACGAAAGCAATAACTACTATGTCCTAGGGCAAAAATACACATACCATGGTAATCGGGCGAGTTTCTGCTTTCAGATGCAACAGGAATTTCTCGAGTTCGTCAATCCTTTCGCGAGATATGGGAGGTTGAAGTTAAGGAATGGTTGAGGAACCATCAAAATTTTCGCAAGTCTGATACTCGAAACCAATAACTGGAATGGCCTAGGGGAAAAGTACACATACCTTTGTAATCGGGCGAGTTTCTGCTTTCAGATGCAACAGGAATTTCTCGAGTTCGTCAATCCTTTCGCGAGATATGGGATTTTGAAGTTAAGGAATGGTTGAGAAACAATCAAAATTTTCGCAAGTCTGATACTCGAAACCAATAACTACAATGGCCTAGGGCAAAAATACACATACCGTTGTAATCGGGCGAGTTTCTGCTGTCAGATGCAACAGGAATTTCTCGAGTTCGTCAATCCGTTCGCGAGATATGGGAGTTTGAAGTTAAGGAATGTTTGAGAAACCATCAAAATTTTCGCAAGTCTGATACTCGAAACCAATAACTTCTATTGCCTAGGGCAAAGATACACATACCGTTGTATTCGGGCGAGTTTCTACTTTCAGATGCAACAGGAATTTCTCGAGTTCGTCAATCCGTTCGCGAGATATGAGAGTTTGAAGTTAAGGTATGGTTGAGAAACCATCAAAATTTTCGCAATTCTGATGCTAGAAACGAAAAACTGGAATGGCCTGGGGGAAAAGTACACACACCATAGTAATCGGGCGAGTTTCTACTTTCAGACGCAACAGGAATTTCTCGAGTTCGTCAATCCGTTCGCGAGATATGAGAGTTTGAAGTTAAGGTATGGTTGAGAAACCATCAAAATTTTCGCAATTCTGATGCTAGAAACGAAAAACTGGAACGGCCTAGGGGAAAAGTACACACACCATAGTAATCGGGCGATCTTCTACCATCAGATGCAACAGGAATTTCTCGAGTTCGTCAATCCGTTCGCGAGATATGGGAGTTTGAAGTTAAGGAATGGTTGAGGAACCATCAAAATTTTCGCAAGTCTGATACTCGAAACCAATAACTGGAATGGCCTAGGGGAAAAGTACACATACCTTTGTAATCGGGCGAGTTTCTACTTTCAGATGCAACAGGAATTTCTCGAGTTCGTCTATCCGTTCGAGAGATATGGGAGTTTGAAGTTAAGGAATGGTTGAGAAACAATCAAAATTTTCGCAAGCCTGATACTCGAAACCAATAACTACAAAGGCCTAGGGGAAAAATACACATACCTTTGTAATCGGGCGAGTTTCTGCATTCAGATGCAACAGGAATTTCTCGAGTTCGTCAATCCTTTCGCGAGATATGGGAGTTTGAAGTTAAGGAATGGTTGAGGAACCATCAAAATTTTCGCAAGTCTGAAACTCGAAACCAATAACTACAAAGGCCTAGGGGAAAAATACACATACCTTTGTAGTCGGGCGAGTTTCTACTTTCAGATGCAACCGGAATTTTTCGAGTTCGTCTATCCGTTCGAGAGATATGGCAGCTTGAAGTTAAGGAATGGTTGAGGAACCATCAAAATTTTCGCAAGTCTGATACTCGAAACCAATAACTGGAATGGCCTAGGGGAAAAGTACACATACCTTTGTAATCGGGCGAGTTTCTGCTTTCAGATGCAACAGGAATTTCTCGAGTTCGTCAATCCTTTCGCGAGATATGGGAGTTTGAAGTTAAGGAATGGTTGAGGAACCATCAAAATTTTCGCAAGTCTGAAACTCGAAACCAGTAACTACAAAGGCCTAGGGGAAAAATACACATACCTTTGTAGTCGGGCGAGTTTCTACTTTCAGATGCAACCGGAATTTTTCGAGTTCGTCTATCCGTTCGAGAGATATGGCAGCTTGAAGTTAAGGAATGGTTGAGAAACAATCAAAATTTTCGCAAGTCTGATACTCGAAACAAATAACTACAATGGCCTAGGGGAAAAATACACATAGCGTTGTAATCGGGAGAGTTTCTACTTTCAGATGCAACAGAAATATTTCGGATTCGGCAATCCGTTCGCGAAATATGGCAGCTTGAAATTACGGAATGGTTGAGGAACCATCAAAATTTTCGCAAGTCTGATACTCGAAACCAGTAACTACAAAAGCCTAGGGGAAAAATACACATACCTTTGTAATCGAGAGAGTTTCTACTTTCAGATGCAACAGGAATTTTTCGAGTTCGTCTATCCGTTCGAGACATATGGGAGTTTGAAGTTAAGGAATGGTTGAGAAACAATCAAAATTTTCGCAAGTCTGATACTCGAAACCAGTAACTATAAAGGCCTAGGGGAAAAATACACATACCTTTGTAATCGGGCGAGCTTCTACTTTCAGATGCAACAGGAATTTCTCGAGTTCGTCAATCCTTTCGCGAGATATGGGAGTTTGAAGTTAAGGAATGGTTGAGGAACCATCAAAATTTTCGCAAGTCTGAAACTCGAAACCAATAACTACAAAGGCCTAGGGGAAAAATACACATACCTTTGTAATCGAGCGAGTTTCTACTTTCAGATGCAACAGGAATTTTTCGAGTTCGTCTATCCGTTCGAGAGATATGGGAGTTTGAAGTTAAGGAATGGTTGAGAAACAATCAAAATTTTCGCAAGTCTGATACTCGAAACCAATAACTACAATGGCCTAGGGCAAAAATACACATACCGTTGTAATCGGGCGAGGTTCTGCTCTCAGATGCAACAGGAATTTCTCGAGCTCGTCAATCCGTGCGCGAAATATGGGAGTTTGAAGTTACGGAATGGTTGAGAAACCATCAAAATTTTAGTAAGTCTGATACACGAAAGCAATAACTACTATGTCCTAGGGCAAAAATACACATACCATGGTAATCGGGCGAGTTTCTGCTTTCAGATGCAACAGGAATTTCTCGAGTTCGTCAATCCTTTCGCGAGATATGGGAGGTTGAAGTTAAGGAATGGTTGAGGAACCATCAAAATTTTCGCAAGTCTGATACTCGAAACCAATAACTGGAATGGCCTAGGGGAAAAGTACACATACCTTTGTAATCGGGCGAGTTTCTGCTTTCAGATGCAACAGGAATTTCTCGAGTTCGTCAATCCTTTCGCGAGATATGGGAGTTTGAAGTTAAGGAATGGTTGAGGAACCATCAAAATTTTCGCAAGTCTGAAACTCGAAACCAATAACTACAAAGGCCTAGGGGAAAAATACACATACCTTTGTAGTCGGGCGAGTTTCTACTTTCAGATGCAACCGGAATTTTTCGAGTTCGTCTATCCGTTCGAGAGATATGGCAGCTTGAAGTTAAGGAATGGTTGAGAAACAATCAAAATTTTCGCAAGTCTGATACTCGAAACAAATAACTACAATGGCCTAGGGGAAAAATACACATAGCGTTGTAATCGGGAGAGTTTCTACTTTCAGATGCAACAGAAATATTTCGGATTCGGCAATCCGTTCGCGAAATATGGCAGCTTGAAATTACGGAATGGTTGAGGAACCATCAAAATTTTCGCAAGTCTGATACTCGAAACCAGTAACTACAAAAGCCTAGGGGAAAAATACACATACCTTTGTAATCGAGAGAGTTTCTACTTTCAGATGCAACAGGAATTTTTCGAGTTCGTCTATCCGTTCGAGACATATGGGAGTTTGAAGTTAAGGAATGGTTGAGGAACCATCAAAATTTTCGCAAGTCTGAAACTCGAAACCAATAACTACAAAGGCCTAGGGGAAAAATACACATACCTTTGTAATCGAGCGAGTTTCTACTTTCAGATGCAACAGGAATTTTTCGAGTTCGTCTATCCGTTCGAGAGATATGGGAGTTTGAAGTTAAGGAATGGTTGAGAAACAATCAAAATTTTCGCAAGTCTGATACTCGAAACCAATAACTACAATGGCCTAGGGCAAAAATACACATACCGTTATAATCGGGCGAGGTTCTGCTCTCAGATGCAACAGGAATTTCTCGAGCTCGTCAATCCGTGCGCGAAATATGGGAGTTTGAAGTTAGGGAATGGTTGAGAAACCATCAAAATTTTAGTAAGTCTGATACACGAAAGCAATAACTACAAAGGCCTAGGGGAAAAATACACATACCTTTGTAGTCGGGCGAGTTTCTACTTTCAGATGCAACCGGAATTTTTCGAGTTCGTCTATCCGTTCGAGAGATATGGCAGCTTGAAGTTAAGGAATGGTTGAGAAACAATCAAAATTTTCGCAAGTCTGATACTCGAAACAAATAACTACAATGGCCTAGGGGAAAAATACACATAGCGTTGTAATCGGGAGAGTTTCTACTTTCAGATGCAACAGAAATATTTCGGATTCGGCAATCCGTTCGCGAAATATGGCAGCTTGAAATTACGGAATGGTTGAGGAACCATCAAAATTTTCGCAAGTCTGATACTCGAAACCAGTAACTACAAAAGCCTAGGGGAAAAATACACATACCTTTGTAATCGAGAGAGTTTCTACTTTCAGATGCAACAGGAATTTTTCGAGTTCGTCTATCCGTTCGAGACATATGGCAGCTTGAAGTTAAGGAATGGTTGAGAAACAATCAAAATTTTCGCAAGTCTGATACTCGAAACAAATAACTACAATGGCCTAGGGGGAAAAATACACATAGCGTTGTAATCGGGAGAGTTTCTACTTCAGAGCAACAGAAATATTTCGGATTCGGCAATCCGTTCGCGAAATATGGCAGCTTGAAATTACGGAATGGTTGAGGAACCATCCAAATTTTCGCAAGTCTGATACTCGAAACCAGTAACTACAAAAGCCTAGGGGAAAAATACACATACCTTTGTAATCGAGAGAGTTTCTACTTTCAGATGCAACAGAATTTTTCGAGTTCGTCTATTCCGTTCGAGACATATGGGAGTTTGAAGTTAAGGAATGGTTGAGGAACCATCAAAATTTTCGCAAGTCTGAAACTCGAAACCAATACTACAAAGGCCTAGGGGAAAAATACACATACCTTTGTAATCGAGCGAGTTTCTACTTTCAGATGCAACAGGAATTTTTCGAGTTCGTCTATCCGTTCGAGAGATATGGGAGTTTGAAGTTAAGGAATGGTTGAGAAACAATCAAAATTTCGCAAGTCTGATCTCGAAACCAATAACTACAATGGCCTAGGGCAAAAATACACATACCGTTATAATCGGGCGAGGTTCTGCTCTCAGATGCAACAGGAATTTCTCGAGCTCGTCAATCCGTGCGCGAAATATGGGAGTTTGAAGTTAGGGAATGGTTGAGAAACCATCAAAATTTTAGTAGTCTGATACACGTAAAGCAATAACTACTATGTCCTAGGGCAAAAATACACATACCATGGTAATCGGGCGAGTTTCTGCTTTCAGATGCAACAGGAATTTCTCGAGTTCGTCAATCCTTTCGGGAGATATGGGAGGTTGAAGTTAAGGAATGGTTGAGGAACCATCAAAATTTTCGCAAGTCTGATACTCGAAACCAATAACTGGAATGCCCTAGGGGAAAAGTACACATACCTTTGTAATCGGACGAGTTTCTACTTTCAGATGCAACAGGAATTTCTCGAGTTCGTCAATCCTTTCGCGAGATATGGGAGTTTGAAGTTAAGGAATGGTTGAGGAACCATCAAAATTTTCGCAAGTCTGATACTCGAAACCAATAACTGGAATGGCCTAGGGGAAAAGTACACATACATTTGTAATCGGGCGAGTTTCTACTTTCAGATGCAACAGGAATTTCTCGAGTTCGTCAATCCTTTCGCGAGATATGGCAGCTTGAAGTTACGGAATGGTTGAGAAACAATCAAAATTTTCGCAAGTCTGATACTCGAAACCAATAACTACAATGGCCTAGGGCTAAAATACACATACCGTTGTAATCGGGCGAGTTTCTGCTCTCAGATGCAACAGGAATTTCTCGAGTTCGTCAATCCGTGCGCGAAATATGGGAGTTTGAAGTTACGGAATGGTTGAGAAACCATCAAAATTTTAGTAAGTCTGAAACTCGAAACCAATAACTACAAAGGCCTAGGGGAAAAATACACATACCTTTGTAGTCGGGCGAGTTTCTACTTTCAGATGCAACCGGAATTTTTCGAGTTCGTCTATCCGTTCGAGAGATATAGAAGTTTGAAGTTAAGGAATGGTTGAGAAACAATAAAAATTTTCGCAAGTCTGATACACGAAACCAATAACTACAATGTCCTAGTGCAAAAATACACATACCATGGTAATCGGGCGAGTTTCTGCTTTCAGATGCAACAGGAATTTCTCGAGTTCGTCAATCCTTTCGCGAGATATGGGAGGTTGAAGTTAAGGAATGGTTGAGAAACCATCAAGATTTTCGCAAGTCTGATACTCGAAACCAATAACTTCTATTGCCTAGGGCAAAAATACACATACCGTTGTATTCGGGCGAGTTTCTACTTTCAGATGCAACAGGAATTTCTCGAGTTTGTCAATCCGTTCGCGAGATATGGGAGTTTGAAGTTAAGGAATGGTTGAGAAACCGTCAAAATTTTCGCAAGTCTGATACTCGAAAACAATAAGTACTATTGCCGATGGGAAAAATGCATATACCGTTTTAATCGGGCGAGATTCTGCTTTCAGATGCAAGAGGAATTTCTCGAGTTCGTCAATCCGTTCGCGAGATATGGGAGTTTGAGGTTAAGGAATGGTTGAGAAACCGTCAAAATTTTCGCAAGTCTGATACTCGAAACCAATAACTACAATTGCCTAGGGCAAAAATACACATACCTTTGTAATCGGGCGAGTTTCTGCTTTCAGATGCAACAGGAATTTCTCGAGTTCGTCAATCCGTTCGCGAAATATGGGAGTTTGAAGTTACGGAATGGTTGAGAAACCATCAAAATTTTAGTAAGTCTGACACTCGAAACCAATAACTACTATGTCCTAGGGCAAAAATACACACACCATTGTAATCGGGCGAGTTTCTACCTTCAGATGCAAAAGGAATTTCTCGAGTTCGTCAATCCGTTCGCGAGATATGGGAGTTTGAAGTTAAGGAATGGTTGAGAAACCATCAAAATTTTCGCAAGTCTGATACTCGAAACCAATAACTACAATTGCCTAGGGCAAAAATACACATACCTTTGTAATCGGGCGAGTTTCTGCTTTCAGATGCAACAGGAATTTCTCGAGTTCGTCAATCCGTTCGCGAAATATGGGAGTTTGAAGTTACGGAATGGTTGAGAAACCATCAAAATTTTCGCAAGTCTGATACTCGAAACCAATAACTACAAAGGCCTAGGGGAAAAATACACATACCTTTGTAATCGGGCGAGTTTCTACTTTAAGATGCAACAGGAATTTCTCGAGTTCGTCAATCCGTTCGCGAGATATGAGAGTTTGAAGTTAAGGTATGGTTGAGAAACCATCAAAATTTTCGCAATTCTGATGCTAGAAACGAAAAACTGGAATGGCCTAGGGGAAAAGTACACACGCCATAGTAATCGGGCGAGTTTCTACTTTCAGACGCAACAGGAATTTCTCGAGTTCGTCAATCCGTTCGCGAGATATGGCAGCTTGAAGTTACGGAATGGTTGAGAAACAATCAAAATTTTCGCAAGTCTGATACTCGAAACCAATAACTACAAAGGCCTAGGGCAAAAATACACATACCATGGTAATCGGGCGAGTTTCTGCTTTCAGATGCAACAGGAATTTCTCGAGTTCGTCAATCCTTTCGCGAGATATGGGAGTTTGAAGTTAAGGTATGCTTGAGAAACCATCAAATTTTCGCAAGTCTGAAACTCGAAACCAATAACTACAAAGGCCTAGGGGAAAAATACACATACCTTTGTAATCGGGCGAGTTTCTACTTTCAGATGCAACCGGAATTTTTCGAGTTCGTCTATCCGTTCGAGAGATATGGGAGTTTGAAGTTTAGGAATGGTTGAGAAGCAATCAAAATTTTCGCAAGTCTGATACTCGAAACCAATAACTACAAAGGCCTAGGGGAAAAATACACATACCTTTGTAATCGGGCGAGTTTCTACTTTCAGATGCAACAGGAATTTCTCGAGTTCGTCAATCCGTTCGCGAGATATGAGAGTTTGAAGTTAAGGTATGGTTGAGAAACCATCAAAATTTTCGCAATTCTGATGCTAGAAACGAAAAACTGGAATTGCCTAGGGGAAAAGTACACACACCATAGTAATCGGGCGAGTTCCTACTTTCAGACGCAACAGGAATTTCTCGAGTTCGTCAATCCGTTCGCGAGATATGGCAGCTTGAAGTTACGGAATGGTTGAGAAACAATCAAAATTTTCGCAAGTCTGTTACTCGAAACCAATAACTACAAAGGCCTACGGCAAAAGAAAACATACCTTTGTAATCGGGCGAGTTTCTACTTTCAGACGCAACAGGAATTTCTCGAGTTCGTCAATCCGTTCGCGAGATATGGCAGCTTGAAGTTACGGAATGGTTGAGAAACAATCAAAATTTTCGCAAGTCTGATACTCGAAACCAATAACTACAAAGGCCTGGGGCAAAAATACACATACCTTTGTAATCGGGCGAGTTTCTACTTTCAGATGCAACCGGAATTTTTCGAGTTCGTTAATCCGTTCGCGAGATATGAGAGTTTGAAGTTAAGGTATGGTTGAGAAACCATCAAAATTTTCGCAATTCTGATGCTAGAAACGAAAAACTGGAATGGCCTAGGGGAAAAGTACACACACCATAGTAATCGGGCGAGTTTCTACTTTCAGACGCAACAGGAATTTCTCGAGTTCGTCAATCCGTTCGCGAGATATGGGAGTTTGAAGTTACGGAATGGTTGAGAAACCATCAAAATTTTAGTAAGTCTGATACACCAAACCAATAAATACTATGTCCTAGGGCAAAAATATACATACCATGGTAATCGGGCGAGTTTCTCCTTTCAGATGCAACAGGAATTTCTCGAGTTCGTCAATCCTTTCGCGAGATATGGGAGTTTGAAGTTAAGGTATGGTTGAGAAACCATCAAAATTTCGCAAGTCTGATACTCGAAACCAATAACTACTATGGCCTAGGGCAAGAATACACATACCGTTGTAATCGGGCGAGTTTCTGCTGTCAGATGCAACAGGAATTTCTCGAGTTCGTCAATCCGTTCGCGAAATATGGGAGTTTGAAGTTACGGAATGGTTTAGAAACCATCAAAATTTTAGTACGTCTGATACACGAAACCAATAACTACTATGTCCTAGGGCAAAAATACACATACCATGGTAATCGGGCGAGTTTCTGCTTTCAGATGCAACAGGAATTTCTCGAGTTCGTCAATCCTTTCGCGAGATATGGGAGTTTGAAGTTAAGGAATGGTTGAGGAACGATCAAAATTTTCGCAAGTCTGATACTCGAAACCAATACCTACAAAGGCCTAGGGAAAAATACACATACCTTTGTAGTCGGGCGAGTTTCTACTTTCAGATGCAACCGGAATTTTTCCAGTTCGTCTATCCGTTCGAGAGATATGGCAGCTTGAAGTTACGGAATGGTTGAGGAACAATCAAAATTTTCGCAATTCTGATACTCGAAACCAATAACTACAAAGGCCTAGGGGAAAAATACACATACCTTTGTAATCGGGCGAGTTTCTACTTTCAGATGCAACCGGAATTTTTCGAGTTCGTCTATCCGTTCGAGAGATATGGGAGTTTGAAGTTTAGGAATGGTTGAGAAGCAATCAAAATTTTCGCAAGTCTGATACTCGAAACCAATAACTACAAAGGCCTAGGGGAAAAATACACATACCTTTGTAATCGGGCGAGTTTCTACTTTCAGATGCAACAGGAATTTCTCGAGTTCGTCAATCCGTTCGCGAGATATGAGAGTTTGAAGTTAAGGTATGGTTGAGAAACCATCAAAATTTTCGCAATTCTGATACTCGAAACCAATAACTACAAAGGCCTACGGCAAAAATACACATACCTTTGTAATCGGGCGAGTTTCTACTTTCAGATCCAACCGGAATTTTTCGAGTTCGTCTATCCGTTCGAGAGATATGGGAGTTTGAAGTTAAGGAATGGTTGAGAAACAATCAAAATTTTCGCAAGTCTGATACTCGAAACCAATAACTACTATGGCCTAGGGCAAAAATAAACATACCGTTGTAATCGGGCGAGTTTCTGCTCTCAGATGCAACAGGAATTTCTCGAGTTCGTCAATCCGTGCGCGAAATATGGGAGTTTGAAGTTACGGAATGGTTGAGAAACCATCAAAATTTTAGTAAGTCTGATACACGAAACCAATAACTACTATGTCCTAGGGCAAAAATACACATACCATGGTAATCGGGCGAGTTTCTGCTTTCAGATGCAACAGGAATTTCTCGAGTTCGTCAATCCTTTCGCGAGATATGGGAGGTTGAAGTTAAGGAATGGTTGAGGAACCATCAAAATTTTCGCAAGTCTGATACTCGAAACCAATAACTGGAATGGCCTAGGGGAAAAGTACACATACCTTTGTAATCGGACGAGTTTCTACTTTCAGATGCAACAGGAATTTCTCGAATTCGTCAATCCTTTCGCGAGATATGGGAGTTTGAAGTTAAGGAATGGTTGAGGAACCATCAAAATTTTCGCCAGTCTGAAACTCGAAACCAATAACTACAAAGGCCTAGGGGAAAAATACACATACCTTTGTAGTCGGGCGAGTTTCTACTTTCAGATGCAACCGGAATTTTTCGAGTTCGTCTATCCGTTCGAGAGATATAGAAGTTTGAAGTTAAGGAATGGTTGAGAAACAATCAAAATTTTCGCAAGTCTGATACTCGAAACCAATAACTACAAAGGCCTAGGGGAAAATACACATACCTTTGTAATCGGGCGAGTTTCTACTTTCAGATGCAAACGGAATTTTTCGAGTTCGTCTATCCGTTCGAGAGATATGGGAGTTTGAAGTTAAAGAATGGTTGAGAAACAATCAAAATTTTCGCAAGTCTGAAACTCGAAACCAATAACTACAAAGGCCTAGGGGAAAAATACACATACCTTTGTAGTCGGGCGAGTTTCTACTTGCAGTTGCAACCGGAATTTTTCGAGTTCGTCTATCCGTTCGAGAGATATAGAAGTTTGAAGTTAAGGAATGGTTGAGAAACAATAAAAATTTTCGCAAGTCTGATACACGAAACCAATAACTACAATGTCCTAGGGCAAAAATACACATACCATGGTAATCGGGCGAGTTTCTGCTTTCAGATGCAACAGGAATTTCTCGAGTTCGTCAATCCTTTCGCGAGATATGGGAGGTTGAAGTTACGGAATGGTTGAGAAACCATCAAAATTTTCGCAAGTCTGATACTCGAAACCAATAACTTCTATTGCCTAGGGCAAAAATACACATACCGTTGTATTCGGGCGAGTTTCTACTTTCAGATGCAACAGGAATTTCTCGAGTTTGTCAATCCGTTCGCGAGATATGGGAGTTTGAAGTTAAGGAATGGTTGAGAAACCGTCAAAATTTTCGCAAGTCTGATACTCGAAACCAATAACTACAATTGCCTAGGGCAAAAATACACATACCTTTGTAATCGGGCGAGTTTCTGCTTTCAGATGCAACAGGAATTTCTCGAGTTCGTCAATCCGTTCGCGAGATATGGGAGTTTGAAGTTAAGGAATGGTTGAGGAACCATCAAAATTTTCGCTTGTCTGATACTCGAAACCAATAACTGGAATGGCCTAGGGGAAAAGTACACACCCCATTGTAATCGGGCGAGTTTCTACTTTCAGATGCAACCGGAATTTCTCGAGTTCGTCAATCCGTTCGTGAGATATGGGAATTTGAAGTTAAGGAATGGTTGAGAAACCATCAAAATTTTCGCAAGTCTGATACTCGAAACCAATAACTGCTATGGCCTAGGGCAAAAATACACATAGCATTGTAATCGGGCAAGATTATGCTTTCAGATGCAACTGCAATTTCTCGAGTTGGTAATCCGTTTGCGAGATATGGGAGTTTGAAGTTAAGGAATGGTTGAGAAATCATCAAAATTTTTGCAAGTCTGATACTCGAAACCAATAACTACTATTGCCTAGGGCAAAAATACACATACCGTTGTAATCGGGCGTTCTTCTACCATCAGAAGCAACAGGAATTTCTCGAGTTCGTCAATCCGTTCGTGAGATATGGGGGTTTGAAGTTAAGGAATGGTTAAGGAACCATCAAAATTTTCGCAAGTCTGATACTCGAAACCAATAACTACTGTCGTCTAGGGCAAAAATACACATACCATGGTAATCGGGCGAGTTTCTGCTTTCAGATGCAACAGGAATTTCTCGAGTTCGTCAATCCTTTCGCGAGATATGGGAGCTTGAAGTTAAGGAATGTTTGAGAAACCATCAAAATTTTCGCAAGTCTGATACTCGAAACCAATAACTTCTATTGCCTAGGGCAAAGATACACATACCGTTGTATTCGGGCGAGTTTCTGCTTTCAGATGCAACAGGAATTTCTCGAGTTCGTCAATCCTTTCGCGAAATATGGGAGTTTGAAGTTACGGAATGGTTGAGAAACCATCAAAGTTTTAGTAAGTCTGATACTCGAAACCAATAACTACCATGTCCTAGGGCAAAAATACACACACCATTGTAATCGGGCGAGTTTCTACTTTCAGATGCAAAAGGAATTTCTCGAGTTCGTCAATCCGTTCGCGAGATATGGGAGTTTGAAGTTAAGGAATGGTTGAGAAACCGTCAAAATTTTCGCAAGCCTGATACTCGAAACCAATAACTACAATTGCCTAGGGCAAAAATACACATACCTTTGTAATCGGGCGAGTTTCTGCTTTCAGATGCAACAGGAATTTCTCGAGTTCGTCAATCCGTTCGCGAAATATGGGAGTTTGAAGTTACGGAATGGTTGAGAAACCATCAAAATTTTAGTAAGTCTGATACTCGAAACCAATAACTACTATGTCCCAGGGCAAAAATACACACACCATTGTAATCGGGCGAGTTTCTACCTTCAGATGCAAAAGGAATTTCTCGAGTTCGTCAATCCGTTCGCGAGATATGGGAGTTTGAAGTTAAGGAATGGTTGAGAAACCATCAAAATTTTCGCAAGTCTGATACTCGAAACCAATAAGTACTATTGCCGATGGGAAAAATGCATATACCGTTGTAATCGGGCGAGTTTCTACTTTCAGATGCAAGAGGAATTTCTCGAGTTCGTCAATCCGTTCGCGAGATATGGGAGTTTGAAGTTAAGGAATGGTTGAGGAACCATCAAAATTTTCGCTTGTCTGATACTCGAAACCAATAACTGGAATGGCGTAGGGGAAAAGTACACACCCCATTGTAATCGGGCGAGTTTCTACTTTCAGATGCAACCGGAATTTCTCGAGTTCGTCAATCCGTTCGCGAGATATGGGAATTTGAAGTTAAGGAATGGTTGAGAAACCATCAAAATTTTCGCAAGTCTGATACTCGAAACCAATAACTGCTATGGCCTAGGGCAAAACTACACATAGCATTGTAATCGGGCAAGATTATGCTTTCAGATGCAACTGCAATTTCTCGAGTTGGTAATCCGTTTGCGAGATATGGGAGTTTGAAGTTAAGGAATGGTTGAGAAATCATCAAAATTTTTGCAAGTCTGATACTCGAAACCAATAACTACTATTGCCTAGGGCAAAAATACACATACCGTTGTAATCGGGCGTTCTTCTACCATCAGAAGCAACAGGAATTTCTCGAGTTCGTCAATCCGTTCGTGAGATATGGGGGTTTGAAGTTAAGGAATGGTTAAGGAACCATCAAAATTTTCGCAAGTCTGATACTCGAAACCAATAACTACTGTCGTCTAGGGCAAAAATACACATACCATGGTAATCGGGCGAGTTTCTACTTTCAGTTGCAACCGGAATTTTTCGAGTTCGTCTATCCGTTCGAGAGATATAGAAGTTTGAAGTTAAGGAATGGTTGAGAAACAATAAAAATTTTCGCAAGTCTGATACACGAAACCAATAACTACAATGTCCTAGGGCAAAAATACACATACCATGGTAATCGGGCGAGTTTCTGCTTTCAGATGCAACAGGAATTTCTCGAGTTCGTCAATCCTTTCGCGAGATATGGGAGGTTGAAGTTAAGGAATGGTTGAGAAACCACCAAAATTTTCGCAAGTCTGATACTCGAAACCAATAACTACTGTCGTCTAGGGCAAAAATACACATACCATGGTAATCGGGCGAGTTTCTGCTTTCAGATGCAACAGGAATTTCTCGAGTTCGTCAATCCTTTCGCGAGATATGGGAGCTTGAAGTTAAGGAATGTTTGAGAAACCATCAAAATTTTCGCAAGTCTGATACTCGAAACCAATAACTTCTATTGCCTAGGGCAAAGATACACATACCGTTGTATTCGGGCGAGTTTCTGCTTTCAGATGCAACAGGAAATTCTCGAGTTCGTCAAACCGTTCGCGAAATATGGGAGTTTGAAGTTACGGAATGGTTGAGAAACCATCAAAGTTTTAGTAAGTCTGATACTCGAAACCAATAACTACCATGTCCTAGGGCAAAAATACACACACCATTGTAATCGGGCGAGTTTCTACTTTCAGATGCAAAAGGAATTTCTCGAGTTCGTCAATCCGTTCGCGAGATATGGGAGTTTGAAGTTAAGGAATGGTTGAGAAACCATCAAAATTTTTGCAAGTCTGATACTCGAAACCAATAACTACAAAGGCCTAGGGGAAAAATACACATACCTTTGTAATCGGGCGAGTTTCTACTTTAAGATGCAACAGGAATTTCTCGAGCTCGTCAATCCGTTCGCGAGATATGAGAGTTTGAAGTTAAGGTATGGTTGAGAAACCATCAAAATTTTCGCAATTCTGATGCTAGAAACGAAAAACTGGAATGGCCTAGGGGAAAAGTACACACACCATAGTAATCGGGCGAGTTTCTACTTTCAGACGCAGCAGGAATTTCTCGAGTTCGTCAATCCGTTCGCGAGATATGGCAGCTTGAAGTTACGGAATGGTTGAGAAACCATCAAAATTTTAGTAAGTCTGATACACGAAACCAGTAACTACTATGTCCTAGGGCAAAAATACACATACTATGGTAATCGGGCGAGTTTCTGCTTTCAGACGCAACAGGAATTTCTCGAGTTCGTCAATCCTTTCGCGAGATATGGGAGTTTGAAGTTAAGGTATGGTTGAGAAACCATCAAAATTTCGCAAGTCTGATACTCGAAACCAATAATTAGTATGGCCTAGGGCAAAAATACACATACCTTTGTAATCGGGCGACTTTCTACTTTCAGATGCAACCGGAATTTTTCGAGTTCGTCTATCCGTTCGAGAGATATGGGAGTTTGAAGTTAAGGAATGGTTGAGAAACAATCAAAATTTTCGCAAGTCTGATACTCGAAACAAACAACTACAAAGGCCTAGGGGAAAAATACACATACCTTTGTAATCGGGAGAGTTTCTACTTTCAGATGCAACCGGATTTTTCGTGTTCGTCTATCCGTTCGAGAGATATGGGAGCTTGAAGTTAAGGAATGGTTGAGAAACAATCAAAATTTTCGCAAGTCTGATACTCGAAACCAATAACTACAAAGGCCTAGGGAAAAATACACATACCTTTGTAATCGGGCGAGTTTCTACTTTCAGATGCAACCGGAACTTTTCGAGTTCGTCTATCCGTTCGAGAGATATGGGAGTTTGAAGTTAAGGAATGGTTGAGAAACAATCAAAATTTTCGCAAGTCTGATACTCGAAACCAATAACAACAAAGGCCTAGGGGAAAAATACACATACCTTTGTAATCGGGCGAGTTTCTACTTTCAGATGCAACAGGAATTTCTCGAGTTCGTCAATCCGTTCGCGAGATATGAGAGTTTAAAGTTAAGGTATGGTTGAGAAACCATCAAAATTTTCGCAATTCTGATGCTAGAAACGAAAAACTGGAATGGCCTAGGGGAAAAGTACACACACCATAGTAATCGGGCGAGTTTCTACTTTCAGACGCAACAGGAATTTCTCGAGTTCGTCAATCCGTTCGCGAGATATGGGAGTTTGAAGTTAAGCTATGGTTGAGAAACCATCAAAATTTCGCAAGTCTGATACTCGAAACCAATAACTACTAAGGCCTAGGGCAAAAATACACATACCGTTGTAATCGGGCGAGTTTCTGCTGTCAGATGCAACAGGAATTTCTCGAGTTCGTCAATCCGTTCGCGAAATAGGGGAGTTTGAAGTTACGGAATGGTTGAGAAACCATCAAAATTTTAGTAAGTCTGATACACGAAACCAATAACTGGAATGGCCTAGGGGAAAATTACACATACCTTTGTAATCGGGCGAGTTTCTACTTTCAGATGCAACAGGAATTTCTCGAGTTCGTAAATCCTTTCGCGAGATATGGGAGTTTGAAGTTAAGGAATGGTTGAGGAACCATCAAAATTTTCGCAAGCCTGATACTCGAAACCAGTAACCACACGGGCCTAGGGGAAAAATACACATACCTTTGTAATCGGGCGAGTTTCTACTTTCAGATACAACCGGAATTTTTCGAGTTCGTCTATCCGTTCGAGAGATATTGGAGTTTGAAGTTAAGGAATGGTTGAGAAACAATCAAAATTTTCGCAAGTCTGATACCCGAAACAAATAACTACAATGGCCTAGGGGAAAAATACACATAGCGTTGTAATCGGGAGAGTTTCTACTTTCAGATGCAACAGGAATTTCTCGAGCTCGTCAATCCTTTCGCGAGATATGGGAGTTTGAAGTTAAGGAATGGTTGAGGAACCATCAAAATTTTCGCAAGTCTGATACTCGAAACCAATAACTGGAATGGCCTAGGGGAAAAGTACACATACCTTTGTATTTGGGCGAGTTTCTGCTTTCAGATGCAACAGGAATTTCTCGAGTTCGTCAATCCTTTCGCGAGATATGGGAGTTTGCAGTTACGGAATGGTTGAGAAACCATCAAAATTTTCGCAAGTCTGATACTCGAAACCAATAACTACAAAGGCCTAGGGGAAAAATACACATACCTTTGTAATCGGGCGAGTTTCTACTTTCAGATGCAACCGGAATTTTTCGAGTTCGTCTATCCGTTCGTGAGATATGGGAGTTCGAAGTTAAGGAATGGTTGAGAAACAATCAAAATTTTAGTAAGTCTGATACACGAAACCAGTAACTACTATGTCCTAGGGCAAAAATACACATACTATGGTAATCGGGCGAGTTTCTGCTTTCAGACGCAACAGGAATTTCTCGAGTTCGTCAATCCTTTCGCGAGATATGGGAGTTTGAAGTTAAGGTATGGTTGAGAAACCATCAAAATTTCGCAAGTCTGATACTCGAAACCAATAATTAGTATGGCCTAGGGCAAAAATACACATACCTTTGTAATCGGGCGACTTTCTACTTTCAGATGCAACCGGAATTTTTCGAGTTCGTCTATCCGTTCGAGAGATATGGGAGTTTGAAGTTAAGGAATGGTTGAGAAACAATCAAAATTTCGCAAGTCTGATACTCGAAACCAATAATTAGTATGGCCTAGGGCAAAAATACACATACCTTTGTAATCGGGCGACTTTCTACTTTCAGATGCAACCGGATTTTTCGTGTTCGTCTATCCGTTCGAGAGATATGGGAGCTTGAAGTTAAGGAATGGTTGAGAAACAATCAAAATTTTCGCAAGTCTGATACTCGAAACCAATAACTACAAATGCCTAGGGAAAAATACACATACCTTTGTAATCGGGCGAGTTTCTACTTTCAGATACAACCGGAATTTTTCGAGTTCGTCTATCCGTTCGAGAGATATTGGAGTTTGAAGTTAAGGAATGGTTGAGAAACAATCAAAATTTTCGCAAGTCTGATACCCGAAACAAATAACTACAATGGCCTAGGGGAAAAATACACATAGCGTTGTAATCGGGAGAGTTTCTACTTTCAGATGCAACAGGAATTTCTCGAGCTCGTCAATCCTTTCGCGAGATATGGGAGTTTGAAGTTAAGGAATGGTTGAGGAACCATCAAAATTTTCGCAAGTCTGATACTCGAAACCAATAACTGGAATGGCCTAGGGGAAAAGTACACATACCTTTGTATTTGGGCGAGTTTCTGCTTTCAGATGCAACAGGAATTTCTCGAGTTCGTCAATCCTTTCGCGAGATATGGGAGTTTGAAGTTACGGAATGGTTGAGAAACCATCAAAATTTTCGCAAGTCTGATACTCGAAACCAATAACTACAAAGGCCTAGGGGAAAAATACACATACCTTTGTAATCGGGCGAGTTTCTACTTTCAGATGCAACCGGAATTTTTCGAGTTTGTCTATCCGTTCGTGAGATATGGGAGTTCGAAGTTAAGGAATGGTTGAGAAACAATCAAAATTTTCGCAAGTCTGATACTCGAAACGAAAAACTGGAATGGCCTAGGGGAAAAGTACACACACCATAGTAATCGGGCGAGTTTCTACTTTCAGACGCAACAGGAATTTCTCGAGTTCGTCAATCCGTTCGCGAGATATGGGAGTTTGAAGTTACGGAATGGTTGAGGAACCATCAAAATTTTCGCAAGTCTGATACTCGAAACCAATAACTACAAAGGCCTAGGGGAAAAATACACATACCTTTGTAATCGGGCGAGTTTCTACTTTAAGATGCAACAGGAATTTCTCGAGTTCGTCAATCCGTTCGCGAGATATGAGAGTTTGAAGTTAAGGTATGGTTGAGAAACCATCAAAATTTTCGCAATTCTGATGCTAGAAACGAAAAACTGGAACGGCCTAGGGGAAAAGTACACACACCATAGTAATCGGGCGAGTTTCTACTTTCAGACGCAACAGGAATTTCTCGAGTTCGTCAATCCGTTCGCGAGATATGGCAGCTTGAAGTTACGGAATGGTTGAGAAACCATCAAAATTTTTGCAAGTCTGATACTCGAAACCAATAACTACAAAGGCCTAGGGGAAAAATACACATACCTTTGTAATCGGGCGAGTTTCTACTTTAAGATGCAACAGGAATTTCTCGAGCTCGTCAATCCGTTCGCGAGATATGAGAGTTTGAAGTTAAGGTATGGTTGAGAAACCATCAAAATTTTCGCAATTCTGATGCTAGAAACGAAAAACTGGAATGGCCTAGGGTAAAAGTACACACACCATAGTAATCGGGCGAGTTTCTACTTTCAGACGCAGCAGGAATTTCTCGAGTTCGTCAATCCGTTCGCGAGATATGGCAGCTTGAAGTTACGGAATGGTTGAGAAACCATCAAAATTTTAGTAAGTCTGATACACGAAACCAGTAACTACTATGTCCTAGGGCAAAAATACACATACTATGGTAATCGGGCGAGTTTCTGCTTTCAGACGCAACAGGAATTTCTCGAGTTCGTCAATCCTTTCGCGAGATATGGGAGTTTGAAGTTAAGGTATGGTTGAGAAACCATCAAAATTTCGCAAGTCTGATACTCGAAACCAATAATTAGTATGGCCTAGGGCAAAAATACACATACCTTTGTAATCGGGCGACTTTCTACTTTCAGATGCAACCGGAATTTTTCGAGTTCGTCTATCCGTTCGAGAGATATGGGAGTTTGAAGTTAAGGAATGGTTGAGAAACAATCAAAATTTTCGCAAGTCTGATACTCGAAACAAACAACTACAAAGGCCTAGTGGAAAAATACACATACCTTTGTAATCGGGAGAGTTTCTACTTTCAGATGCAACCGGATTTTTCGTGTTCGTCTATCCGTTCGAGAGATATGGGGGCTTGAAGTTAAGGAATGGTTGAGAAACAATCAAAATTTTCGCAAGTCTGATACTCGAAACCAATAACTACAAAGGCCTAGGGAAAAATACACATACCTTTGTAATCGGGCGAGTTTCTACTTTCAGATGCAACCGGAACTTTTCGAGTTCGTCTATCCGTTCGAGAGATATGGGAGTTTGAAGTTAAGGAATGGTTGAGAAACCGTCAAAATTTTCGCAAGTCTGATACTCGAAACCAATAACAACAAAGGCCTAGGGGAAAAATACACATACCTTTGTAATCGGGCGAGTTTCTACTTTCAGATGCAACAGGAATTTCTCGAGTTCGTCAATCCGTTCGCGAGATATGAGAGTTTAAAGTTAAGGTATGGTTGAGAAACCATCAAAATTTTCGCAATTCTGATGCTAGAAACGAAAAACTGGAATGGCCTAGGGGAAAAGTACACACACCATAGTAATCGGGCGAGTTTCTACTTTCAGACGCAACAGGAATTTCTCGAGTTCGTCAATCCGTTCGCGAGATATGGGAGTTTGAAGTTAAGCTATGGTTGAGAAACCATCAAAATTTCGCAAGTCTGATACTCGAAACCAATAACTACTAAGGCCTAGGGCAAAAATACACATACCGTTGTAATCGGGCGAGTTTCTGCTGTCAGATGCAACAGGAATTTCTCGAGTTCGTCAATCCGTTCGCGAAATAGGGGAGTTTGAAGTTACGGAATGGTTGAGAAACCATCAAAATTTTAGTAAGTCTGATACACGAAACCAATAACTACTATGTCCTAGGGCAAAAATACACATACCATGGTAATCGGGCGAGTTTCTGCTTTCAGAAGCAACAGGAATTTCTCGAGTTCGTCAATCCTTCCGCGAGATATGGGAGTTTGAAGTTAAGGAATGGTTGAGGAACCATCAAAATTTTCGCAAGTCTGATACTCGAAACCAATAACTGGAATGGCCTAGGGGAAAATTACACATACCTTTGTAATCGGGCGAGTTTCTACTTTCAGATGCAACAGGAATTTCTCGAGTTCGTAAATCCTTTCGCGAGATATGGGAGTTTGAAGTTAAGGAATGGTTGAGGAACCATCAAAATTTTCGCAAGTCTGATACTCGAAACAAATAACTACAATGGCCTAGGGGAAAAATACACATACCTTTGTAGTCGGGCGAGTTTCTACTTTCAGATGCAACCGGAATTTTTCGAGTTCGTCTATCCGTTCGAGAGATATGGGAGTTTGAAGTTAAGGAATGGTTGAGAAACAATCAAAATTTTCGCAAGCCTGATACTCGAAACCAGTAACCACACGGGCCTAGGGGAAAAATTCACATACCTTTGTAATCGGGCGAGTTTCTACTTTCAGATACAACCGGAATTTTTCGAGTTCGTCTATCCGTTCGAGAGATATTGGAGTTTGAAGTTAAGGAATGGTTGAGAAACAATCAAAATTTTCGCAAGTCTGATACCCGAAACAAATAACTACAATGGCCTAGGGGAAAAATACACATAGCGTTGTAATCGGGAGAGTTTCTACTTTCAGATGCAACAGGAATTTCTCGAGCTCGTCAATCCTTTCGCGAGATATGGGAGTTTGAAGTTAAGGAATGGTTGAGGAACCATCAAAATTTTCGCAAGTCTGATACTCGAAACCAATAACTGGAATGGCCTAGGGGAAAAGTACACATACCTTTGTATTTGGGCGAGTTTCTGCTTTCAGATGCAACAGGAATTTCTCGAGTTCGTCAATCCTTTCGCGAGATATGGGAGTTTGCAGTTACGGAATGGTTGAGAAACCATCAAAATTTTCGCAAGTCTGATACTCGAAACCAATAACTACAAAGGCCTAGGGGAAAAATACACATACCTTTGTAATCGGGCGAGTTTCTACTTTCAGATGCAACCGGAATTTTTCGAGTTCGTCTATCCGTTCGTGAGATATGGGAGTTCGAAGTTAAGGAATGGTTGAGAAACAATCAAAATTTTAGTAAGTCTGATACACGAAACCAGTAACTACTATGTCCTAGGGCAAAAATACACATACTATGGTAATCGGGCGAGTTTCTGCTTTCAGACGCAACAGGAATTTCTCGAGTTCGTCAATCCTTTCGCGAGATATGGGAGTTTGAAGTTAAGGTATGGTTGAGAAACCATCAAAATTTCGCAAGTCTGATACTCGAAACCAATAATTAGTATGGCCTAGGGCAAAAATACACATACCTTTGTAATCGGGCGACTTTCTACTTTCAGATGCAACCGGAATTTTTCGAGTTCGTCTATCCGTTCGAGAGATATGGGAGTTTGAAGTTAAGGAATGGTTGAGAAACAATCAAAATTTCGCAAGTCTGATACTCGAAACCAATAATTAGTATGGCCTAGGGCAAAAATACACATACCTTTGTAATCGGGCGACTTTCTACTTTCAGATGCAACCGGATTTTTCGTGTTCGTCTATCCGTTCGAGAGATATGGGAGCTTGAAGTTAAGGAATGGTTGAGAAACAATCAAAATTTTCGCAAGTCTGATACTCGAAACCAATAACTACAAAGGCCTAGGGAAAAATACACATACCTTTGTAATCGGGCGAGTTTCTACTTTCAGATACAACCGGAATTTTTCGAGTTCGTCTATCCGTTCGAGAGATATTGGAGTTTGAAGTTAAGGAATGGTTGAGAAACAATCAAAATTTTCGCAAGTCTGATACCCGAAACAAATAACTACAATGGCCTAGGGGAAAAATACACATAGCGTTGTAATCGGGAGAGTTTCTACTTTCAGATGCAACAGGAATTTCTCGAGCTCGTCAATCCTTTCGCGAGATATGGGAGTTTGAAGTTAAGGAATGGTTGAGGAACCATCAAAATTTTCGCAAGTCTGATACTCGAAACCAATAACTGGAATGGCCTAGGGGAAAAGTACACATACCTTTGTATTTGGGCGAGTTTCTGCTTTCAGATGCAACAGGAATTTCTCGAGTTCGTCAATCCTTTCGCGAGATATGGGAGTTTGAAGTTACGGAATGGTTGAGAAACCATCAAAATTTTCGCAAGTCTGATACTCGAAACCAATAACTACAAAGGCCTAGGGGAAAAATACACATACCTTTGTAATCGGGCGAGTTTCTACTTTCAGATGCAACCGGAATTTTTCGAGTTCGTCTATCCGTTCGTGAGATATGGGAGTTCGAAGTTAAGGAATGGTTGAGAAACAATCAAAATTTTCGCAAGTCTGATACTCGAAACGAAAAACTGGAATGGCCTAGGGGAAAAGTACACACACCATAGTAATCGGGCGAGTTTCTACTTTCAGACGCAACAGGAATTTCTCGAGTTCGTCAATCCGTTCGCGAGATATGGGAGTTTGAAGTTACGGAATGGTTGAGAAACCATCAAAATTTTAGTAAGTCTGATACACGAAACCAATAACTACTATGTCCTAGGGCAAAAATACACATACCATGGTAATCGGGCGAGTTTCTGCTTTCAGATGCAACAGGAATTTCTCGAGTTCGTCAATCCGTTCGCGAGATATGGGAGTTTGAAGTTAAGGAATGGTTGAGGAACCATCAAAATTTTCGCAAGTCTGATACTCGAAACCAATAACTACAAAGGCCTAGGGGAAAAATACACATACCTTTGTAATCGGGCGAGTTTCTACTTTAAGATGCAACAGGAATTTCTCGAGTTCGTCAATCCGTTCGCGAGATATGAGAGTTTGAAGTTAAGGTATGGTTGAGAAACCATCAAAATTTTCGCAATTCTGATGCTAGAAACGAAAAACTGGAACGGCCTAGGGGAAAAGTACACACACCATAGTAATCGGGCGAGTTTCTACTTTCAGACGCAACAGGAATTTCTCGAGTTCGTCAATCCGTTCGCGAGATATGGCAGCTTGAAGTTACGGAATGGTTGAGAAACAATCAAAATTTTCGCAAGTCTGATACTCGAAACCAATAACTACAAAGGCCTAGGGCAAAAATACACATACCTTTGTAATCGGGCGAGTTTCTACTTTCAGATGCAACCGGAATTTTTCGAGTTCGTCAATCCGTTCGCGAGATATGAGAGTTTGAAGTTAAGGTATGGTTGAGAAACCATCAAAATTTTCGCAATTCTGATGCTAGAAACGAAAAACTGGAACGGCCTAGGGGAAAAGTACACACACCATAGTAATCGGGCGAGTTTCTACTTTCAGACGCAACAGGAATTTCTCGAGTTCGTCAATCCGTTCGCGAGATATGGGAGTTTGAAGTTACGGAATGGTTGAGAAACCATCAAAATTTTAGTAAGTCTGATACACGAAACCAATAACTACTATGTCCTAGGGCAAAAATACACATACCATGGTAATCGGGCGAGTTTCTGCTTTCAGATGCAACAGGAATTTCTCGAGTTCGTCAATCCGTTCGCGAGATATGGGAGTTTGAAGTTAAGGAATGGTTGAGGAACCATCAAAATTTTCGCAAGTCTGATACTCGAAACCAATAACTACAAAGGCCTAGGGGAAAAATACACATACCTTTGTAATCGGGCGAGTTTCTACTTTAAGATGCAACAGGAATTTCTCGAGTTCGTCAATCCGTTCGCGAGATATGAGAGTTTGAAGTTAAGGTATGGTTGAGAAACCATCAAAATTTTCGCAATTCTGATGCTAGAAACGAAAAACTGGAACGGCCTAGGGGAAAAGTACACACACCATAGTAATCGGGCGAGTTTCTACTTTCAGACGCAACAGGAATTTCTCGAGTTCGTCAATCCGTTCGCGAGATATGGCAGCTTGAAGTTACGGAATGGTTGAGAAACAATCAAAATTTTCGCAAGTCTGATACTCGAAACCAATAACTACAAAGGCCTAGGGCAAAAATACACATACCTTTGTAATCGGGCGAGTTTCTACTTTCAGATGCAACCGGATTTTTCGTGTTCGTCTATCCGTTCGAGAGATATGGGAGCTTGAAGTTAAGGAATGGTTGAGAAACAATCAAAATTTTCGCAAGTCTGATACTCGAAACCAATAACTACAAAGGCCTAGGGCAAAAATACACATACCTTTGTAATCGGGCGAGTTTCTACTTTCAGATGCAACCGGAATTTTTCGAGTTCGTCAATCCGTTCGAGAGATATGGGAGTTTGAAGTTAAGGAATGGTTGAGGAACCATCAAAATTTTCGCAAGTCTGATACTCGAAACCAATAACTACAAAGGCCTAGGGGAAAAATACACATACCTTTGTAATCGGGCGAGTTTCTACTTTAAGATGCAACAGGAATTTCTCGAGTTCGTCAATCCGTTCGCGAGATATGAGAGTTTGAAGTTAAGGTATGGTTGAGAAACCATCAAAATTTTCGCAATTCTGATGCTAGAAACGAAAAACTGGAACGGCCTAGGGGAAAAGTACACACACCATAGTAATCGGGCGAGTTTCTACTTTCAGACGCAACAGGAATTTCTCGAGTTCGTCAATCCGTTCGCGAGATATGGCAGCTTGAAGTTACGGAATGGTTGAGAAACAATCAAAATTTTCGCAAGTCTGATACTCGAAACCAATAACTACAAAGGCCTAGGGCAAAAATACACATACCTTTGTAATCGGGCGAGTTTCTACTTTCAGATGCAACCGGAATTTTTCGAGTTCGTCAATCCGTTCGCGAGATATGAGAGTTTGAAGTTAAGGTATGGTTGAGAAACCATCAAAATTTTCGCAATTCTGATGCTAGAAACGAAAAACTGGAACGGCCTAGGGGAAAAGTACACACACCATAGTAATCGGGCGAGTTTCTACTTTCAGACGCAACAGGAATTTCTCGAGTTCGTCAATCCGTTCGCGAGATATGGCAGCTTGAAGTTACGGAATGGTTGAGAAACAATCAAAATTTTCGCAAGTCTGATACTCGAAACCAATAACTACAAAGGCCTAGGGCAAAAATACACATACCTTTGTAATCGGGCGAGTTTCTACTTTCAGATGCAACCGGATTTTTCGTGTTCGTCTATCCGTTCGAGAGATATGGGAGCTTGAAGTTAAGGAATGGTTGAGAAACAATCAAAATTTTCGCAAGTCTGATACTCGAAACCAATAACTACAAAGGCCTAGGGCAAAAATACACATACCTTTGTAATCGGGCGACTTTCTACTTTCAGATGCAACCGGATTTTTCGTGTTCGTCTATCCGTTCGAGAGATATGGGAGCTTGAAGTTAAGGAATGGTTGAGAAACAATCAAAATTTTCGCAAGTCTGATACTCGAAACCAATAACTACAAAGGCCTAGGGAAAAATACACATACCTTTGTAATCGGGCGAGTTTCTACTTTCAGATACAACCGGAATTTTTCGAGTTCGTCTATCCGTTCGAGAGATATTGGAGTTTGAAGTTAAGGAATGGTTGAGAAACAATCAAAATTTTCGCAAGTCTGATACCCGAAACAAATAACTACAATGGCCTAGGGGAAAAATACACATAGCGTTGTAATCGGGAGAGTTTCTACTTTCAGATGCAACAGGAATTTCTCGAGCTCGTCAATCCTTTCGCGAGATATGGGAGTTTGAAGTTAAGGAATGGTTGAGGAACCATCAAAATTTTCGCAAGTCTGATACTCGAAACCAATAACTGGAATGGCCTAGGGGAAAAGTACACATACCTTTGTATTTGGGCGAGTTTCTGCTTTCAGATGCAACAGGAATTTCTCGAGTTCGTCAATCCTTTCGCGAGATATGGGAGTTTGAAGTTACGGAATGGTTGAGAAACCATCAAAATTTTCGCAAGTCTGATACTCGAAACCAATAACTACAAAGGCCTAGGGGAAAAATACACATACCTTTGTAATCGGGCGAGTTTCTACTTTCAGATGCAACCGGAATTTTTCGAGTTCGTCTATCCGTTCGTGAGATACGGGAGTTCGAAGTTAAGGAATGGTTGAGAAACAATCAAAATTTTCGCAAGTCTGATACTCGAAACGAAAAACTGGAATGGCCTAGGGGAAAAGTACACACACCATAGTAATCGGGCGAGTTTCTACTTTCAGACGCAACAGGAATTTCTCGAGTTCGTCAATCCGTTCGCGAGATATGGGAGTTTGAAGTTACGGAATGGTTGAGAAACCATCAAAATTTTAGTAAGTCTGATACACGAAACCAATAACTACTATGTCCTAGGGCAAAAATACACATACCATGGTAATCGGGCGAGTTTCTGCTTTCAGATGCAACAGGAATTTCTCGAGTTCGTCAATCCGTTCGCGAGATATGGGAGTTTGAAGTTAAGGAATGGTTGAGGAACCATCAAAATTTTCGCAAGTCTGATACTCGAAACCAATAACTACAAAGGCCTAGGGGAAAAATACACATACCTTTGTAATCGGGCGAGTTTCTACTTTAAGATGCAACAGGAATTTCTCGAGTTCGTCAATCCGTTCGCGAGATATGAGAGTTTGAAGTTAAGGTATGGTTGAGAAACCATCAAAATTTTCGCAATTCTGATGCTAGAAACGAAAAACTGGAACGGCCTAGGGGAAAAGTACACACACCATAGTAATCGGGCGAGTTTCTACTTTCAGACGCAACAGGAATTTCTCGAGTTCGTCAATCCGTTCGCGAGATATGGCAGCTTGAAGTTACGGAATGGTTGAGAAACAATCAAAATTTTCGCAAGTCTGATACTCGAAACCAATAACTACAAAGGCCTAGGGCAAAAATACACATACCTTTGTAATCGGGCGAGTTTCTACTTTCAGATGCAACCGGAATTTTTCGAGTTCGTCAATCCGTTCGAGAGATATGGGAGTTTGAAGTTAAGGAATGGTTGAGAAACAATCAAAATTTCGCAAGTCTGATACTCGAAACCAATAATTAGTATGGCCTAGGGCAAAAATACACATACCTTTGTAATCGGGCGACTTTCTACTTTCAGATGCAACCGGATTTTTCGTGTTCGTCTATCCGTTCGAGAGATATGGGAGCTTGAAGTTAAGGAATGGTTGAGAAACAATCAAAATTTTCGCAAGTCTGATACTCGAAACCAATAACTACAAAGGCCTAGGGAAAAATACACATACCTTTGTAATCGGGCGAGTTTCTACTTTCAGATACAACCGGAATTTTTCGAGTTCGTCTATCCGTTCGAGAGATATTGGAGTTTGAAGTTAAGGAATGGTTGAGAAACAATCAAAATTTTCGCAAGTCTGATACCCGAAACAAATAACTACAATGGCCTAGGGGAAAAATACACATAGCGTTGTAATCGGGAGAGTTCCTACTTTCAGATGCAACAGGAATTTCTCGAGCTCGTCAATCCTTTCGCGAGATATGGGAGTTTGAAGTTAAGGAATGCTTGAGGAACCATCAAAATTTTCGCAAGTCTGATACTCGAAACCAATAACTGGAATGGCCTAGGGGAAAAGTACACATACCTTTGTATTTGGGCGAGTTTCTGCTTTCAGATGCAACAGGAATTTCTCGAGTTCGTCAATCCTTTCGCGAGATATGGGAGTTTGAAGTTACGGAATGGTTGAGAAACCATCAAAATTTTCGCAAGTCTGATACTCGAAACCAATAACTACAAAGGCCTAGGGGAAAAATACACATACCTTTGTAATCGGGCGAGTTTCTACTTTCAGATGCAACCGGAATTTTTCGAGTTCGTCTATCCGTTCGTGAGATACGGGAGTTCGAAGTTAAGGAATGGTTGAGAAACAATCAAAATTTTCGCAAGTCTGATACTCGAAACGAAAAACTGGAATGGCCTAGGGGAAAAGTACACACACCATAGTAATCGGGCGAGTTTCTACTTTCAGACGCAACAGGAATTTCTCGAGTTCGTCAATCCGTTCGCGAGATATGGGAGTTTGAAGTTACGGAATGGTTGAGAAACCATCAAAATTTTAGTAAGTCTGATACACGAAACCAATAACTACTATGTCCTAGGGCAAAAATACACATACCATGGCAATCGGGCGAGTTTCTGCTTTCAGATGCAACAGGAATTTCTCGAGTTCGTCAATCCGTTCGCGAGATATGGGAGTTTGAAGTTAAGGAATGGTTGAGGAACCATCAAAATTTTCGCAAGTCTGATACTCGAAACCAATAACTACAAAGGCCTAGGGGAAAAATACACATACCTTTGTAATCGGGCGAGTTTCTACTTTAAGATGCAACAGAAATTTCTCGAGTTCGTCAATCCGTTCGCGAGATATGAGAGTTTGAAGTTAAGGTATGGTTGAGAAACCATCAAAATTTTCGCAATTCTGATGCTAGAAACGAAAAACTGGAACGGCCTAGGGGAAAAGTACACACACCATAGTAATCGGGCGAGTTTCTACTTTCAGACGCAACAGGAATTTCTCGAGTTCGTCAATCCGTTCGCGAGATATGGGAGTTTGAAGTTAAGGAATGGTTGAGGAACCATCAAAATTTTCGCAAGTCTGATACTCGAAACCAATAACTACAAAGGCCTAGGGGAAAAATACACATACCTTTGTAATCGGGCGAGTTTCTACTTTAAGATGCAACAGAAATTTCTCGAGTTCGTCAATCCGTTCGCGAGATATGAGAGTTTGAAGTTAAGGTATGGTTGAGAAACCATCAAAATTTTCGCAATTCTGATGCTAGAAACGAAAAACTGGAACGGCCTAGGGGAAAAGTACACACACCATAGTAATCGGGCGAGTTTCTACTTTCAGACGCAACAGGAATTTCTCGAGTTCGTCAATCCGTTCGCGAGATATGGCAGCTTGAAGTTACGGAATGGTTGAGAAACAATCAAAATTTTCGCAAGTCTGATACTCGAAACCAATAACTACAAAGGCCTAGGGCAAAAATACACATACCTTTGTAATCGGGCGAGTTTCTACTTTCAGATGCAACCGGAATTTTTCGAGTTCGTCAATCCGTTCGCGAGATATGAGAGATTGAAGTTAAGGTATGGTTGAGAAACCATCAAAATTTTCGCAATTCTGATGCTAGAAACGAAGAACTGGAATGGCCTAGGGGAAAAGTACACACACCATAGTAATCGGGCGAGTTTCTACTTTCAGACGCAACAGGAATTTCTCGAGTTCGCCAATCCGTTCGCGAGATATGGGAGTTTGAAGTTAAGGTATGGTTGAGAAACCATCAAAATTTTAGTAAGTCAGATACACGAAACCAATAACTACTATGTCCTAGGGCAAAAATATACATACCATGGTAATCGGGCGAGTTTCTGCTTTCAGATGCAACAGGAATTTCTCGAGTTCGTCAATCCTTTCGCGAGATATGGGAGTTTGAAGTTAAGGAATGGTTGAGGAACCATCAAAATTTTCGCAAGTCTGATACTCGAAACCAATACCTACAAAGGCCTAGGGAAAAATACACATACCTTTGTAGTCGGGCGAGTTTCTACTTTCAGATGCAACCGGAATTTTTCGAGTTCGTCTATCCGTTCGAGAGATATGGCAGCTTGAAGTTACGGAATGGTTGAGGAACAATCAAAATTTTCGCAATTCTGATACTCGAAACCAATAACTACAAAGGCCTAGGGGAAAAATACACATACCTTTGTAATCGGGCGAGTTTCTACTTTCAGATGCAACCGGAATTTTCGAGTTCGTCTATCCGTTCGAGAGATATGGGAGTTTGAAGTTTAGGAATGGTTGAGAAGCAATCAAAATTTTCGCAAGTCTGATACTCGAAACCAATAACTACAAAGGCCTAGGGGAAAAGTACACATACCTTTGTAATCGGGCGAGTTTCTACTTTAAGATGCAACAGGAATTTCTCGAGTTCGTCAATCCGTTCGCGAGATATCGGAGTTTGAAGTTAAGGTATGGTTGAGAAACCATCAAAATTTTCGCAATTCTGATGCTTGAAACGAAAAAATGGAATGGCCTAGGGGAGAAGTACACAAACCATAGTAATCGGGCGAGTTTCTACTTTCAGACGCAACAGGAATTTCTCGAGTTCGTCAATCCGTTCGCGAGATATGGCAGCTTGAAGTTACGGAATGGTTGAGAAACAATCAAAATTTTCGCAAGTCTGATACTCGAAACCAATAACTACAAAGGCCTAGGGCAAAAATACACATACCTTTGTAATCGGGCGAGTTTCTACTTTCAGATGCAACCGGAATTTTTCGAGTTCGTCAATCCGTTCGCGAGATATGAGAGTTTGAAGTTAAGGTATGGTTGAGAAACCATCAAAATTTTCGCAATTCTGATGCTAGAAACGAAAAACTGGAATGGCCTAGGGGAAAAGTACACACACCATAGTAATCGGGCGAGTTTCTACTTTCAGACGCAACAGGAATTTCTCGAGTTCGTCAATCTGTTCGCGAGATATGGGAGTTTGAAGTTACGGACTGGTTGAGAAACCATCAAAATTTTAGTAAGTCTGATACACGAAACCAATAACTACTATGTCCTAGGGCAAAAATACACATACCATGGTAATCGGGCGAGTTTCTGCTTTCAGATGCAACAGGAATTTCTCGAGTTCGTCAATCCTTTCGCGAGATATGGGAGTTTGAAGTTAAGGTATGGTTGAGAAACCATCAAAATTTCGCAAGTCTGATACTCGAAACCAATAACTGCTATGGCCTAGGGCAAGAATACACATACCGTTGTAATCGGGCGAGTTTCTGCTGTCAGATGCAACAGGAATTTCTCGAGTTCGTCAATCCGTTCGCGAAATATGGGAGTTTGAAGTTACGGAATGGTTGAGAAACCATCAAAATTTTAGTAAGTCTGATACACGAAACCAATAACTACTATGTCCTAGGGCAAAAATACACATACCATGGTAATCGGGCGAGTTTCTGCTTTCAGATGCAACAGGAATTTCTCGAGTTCGTCAATCCTTTCGCGAGATATGGGAGTTTGAAGTTAAGGAATGGTTGAGGAACCATCAAAATTTTCGCAAGTCTGATACTCGAAACCAATACCTACAAAGGCCTAGGGAAAAATACACATACCTTTGTAGTCGGGCGAGTTTCTACTTTCAGATGCAACCGGAATTTTTCGAGTTCGTCTATCCGTTCGAGAGATATGGCAGCTTGAAGTTACGGAATGGTTGAGGAACAATCAAAATTTTCGCAATTCTGATACTCGAAACCAATAACTACAAAGGCCTAGGGGAAAAATACACATACCTTTGTAATCGGGCGAGTTTCTACTTTCAGATGCAACCGGAATTTTTCGAGTTCGTCTATCCGTTCGAGAGATATGGGAGTTTGAAGTTTAGGAATGGTTGAGAAGCAATCAAAATTTTCGCAAGTCTGATACTCGAAACCAATAACTACAAAGGCCTAGGGGAAAAATAGACATACCTTTGTAATCGGGCGAGTTTCTACTTTCAGATGCAACAGGAATTTCTCGAGTTCGTCAATCCGTTCGCGAGATATGAGAGTTCGAAGTTAAGGTATGGTTGAGAAACCATCAAAATTTTCGCAATTCTGATGCTAGAAACGAAAAACTGGAATGGCCTATGGGAAAAGTACACACACCATAGTAATCGGGCGAGTTTCTACTTTCAGACGCAACAGGAATTTCTCGAGTTCGTCAATCCGTTCGCGAGATATGGGAGTTTGAAGTTAAGGTATGGTTGAGAAACCATCAAAATTTCGAAAGTCTGATACTCGAAACCAATAACTACAAAGGCCTAGGGCAAAAATACACATACCTTTGTAATCGGGCGAGTTTCTACTTTCAGATGCAACCGGAATTTTTCGAGTTCGTCTATCCGTTCGAGAGATATGGGAGTTTGAAGTTAAGGAATGGTTGAGAAACTATCAAAATTTTCGCAAGTCCGATACTCGAAACCAATAACTACAAAGGCCTAGGGGAAAAATACACATACCTTTGTAATCGGGCGAGCTTCTACTTTCAGATGCGACAGGAATTTCTCGAGTTCGTCAATCCTTTCGCGAGATATGGGAGTTTGAAGTTAAGGAATGGTTGAGGAACCATCAAAATTTTCGCAAGTCTGAAACACGAAACCAATAACTACAAAGGCCTAGGGGAAAAATACACATACCTTTGTAATCGGGCGAGTTTCTACTTTCAGATGCAACCGGAATTTTTCGAGTTCGTCTATCCGTTCGAGAGATATGGGAGTTTGAAGTTAAGGAATGGTTGAGAAACAATCAAAATTTTCGCAAGTCTGATACTCGAAACAAATAACTACAATGGCCTAGGGGAAAAATACACATAGCGTTGTAATCGGGAGAGATTCTACTTTCAGATTCAACAGGAATTTCTCGAGCTCGTCAATCCTTTCGCGAGATATGGGAGTTTGAAGTTAAGGAATGGTTGAGGAACCATCAAAATTTTCGCAAGTCTGATACTCGAAACCAATAACTGGAATGGCCTAGGGGAAAAGTACACATACCTTTGTATTTGGGCGAGTTTCTACTTTCAGATGCAACAGGAATTTCTCGAGTTCGTCAATCCGTTCGCGAGATATGAGAGTTCGAAGTTAAGGTATGGTTGAGAAACCATCAAAATTTTCGCAATTCTGATGCTAGAAACGAAAAACTGGAATGGCCTATGGGAAAAGTACACACTCCATAGTAATCGGGCGAGTTTCTACTTTCAGACGCAACAGGAATTTCTCGAGTTCGTCAATCCGTTCGCGAGATATGGGAGTTTGAAGTTAAGGTATGGTTGAGAAACCATCAAAATTTCGCAAGTCTGATACTCGAAACCAATAACTACAAAGGCCTAGGGCAAAAATACACATACCTTTGTAATCGGGCGAGTTTCTACTTTCAGATGCAACCGGAATTTTTCGAGTTCGTCTATCCGTTCGAGAGATATGGGAGTTTGAAGTTAAGGAATGGTTGAGAAACTATCAAAATTTTCGCAAGTCCGATACTCGAAACCAATAACTACAAAGGCCTAGGGGAAAAATACACATACCTTTGTAATCGGGCGAGCTTCTACTTTCAGATGCGACAGGAATTTCTCGAGTTCGTCAATCCTTTCGCGAGATATGGGAGTTTGAAGTTAAGGAATGGTTGAGGAACCATCAAAATTTTCGCAAGTCTGAAACACGAAACCAATAACTACAAAGGCCTAGGGGAAAAATACACATACCTTTGTAATCGGGCGAGTTTCTACTTTCAGATGCAACCGGAATTTTTCGAGTTCGTCTATCCGTTCGAGAGATATGGGAGTTTGAAGTTAAGGAATGGTTGAGAAACAATCAAAATTTTCGCAAGTCTGATACTCGAAACAAATAACTACAATGGCCTAGGGGAAAAATACACATAGCGTTGTAATCGGGAGAGATTCTACTTTCAGATTCAACAGGAATTTCTCGAGCTCGTCAATCCTTTCGCGAGATATGGGAGTTTGAAGTTAAGGAATGGTTGAGGAACCATCAAAATTTTCGCAAGTCTGATACTCGAAACCAATAACTGGAATGGCCTAGGGGAAAAGTACACATACCTTTGTATTTGGGCGAGTTTCTGCTTTCAGATGCAACAGGAATTTCTCGAGTTCGTCAATCCTTTCGCGAGATATGGGAGTTTGAAGTTACGGAATGGTTGAGAAACCATCAAAATTTTAGTAAGTCTGATACACGAAACCAATAACTACTATGTCCTAGGGCAAAAATACACATACCTTTGTAGTCGGGCGAGTTTCTACTTTCAGATGCAACCGGAATTTTTCGATTTCGTCTATCCGTTCGAGAGATATGGCAGCTTGAAGTTACGGAATGGTTGAGAAACAAACAAAATTTTCGCAAGTCTGATACTCGAAACCAATAACTACAAAGGCCTAGGGGAAAAATACACATACCTTTGTAATCGGGCGAGTTTCTACTTTCAGATGCAACCGGAATTTTTCGAGTTCGTCTATCCGTTCGTGAGATATGGGAGTTCGAAGTTAAGGAATGGTTGAGAAACAATCAAAATTTTCGCAAGTCTGATACTCGAAACAAATAACTACAATGGCCTAGGGGAAAAATACACATAGCGTTGTAATCGGGAGTGTTTCTACTTTCAGATGCAACAGAAATATTTCGGATTCGGCAATCCGTTCGAGAAATATGGCAGCTTTAAATTACGGAATGGTTGAGGAACCATCAAAATTTTCGCAAGTCTGAAACTCGAAACCAATAACTACAAAGGCCTAGGGCAAAAATACACATACCTTTGTAATCGGGCGAGTTTCTACTTTCAGATGCAACCGGAATTTTTCGAGTTCGTCTATCCGTTCGAGAGATATGGGAGTTTGAAGTTAAGGATTGGTTGAGAAACAATCAAAATTTTCGCAAGTCTGATACTCGAAACCAATAACTACAAAGGCCTAGGGGAAAAATACACATACCTTTGTAATCGGGCGAGTTTCTACTTTCAGATGCAACCGGAATTTTTCGAGTTCGTCTATCCGTTCGCGAGATATGGGAGTTTGAAGTTAAGGAATGGTTGAGAAACAATCAAAATTTTCGCAAGTCTGATACTCGAAACCAATAACTACAAAGGCCTAGGGGAAAAATACACATACCTTTGTAATCGGGCGAGTTTCTACTTTCAGATGCAACCGGAATTTTTCGAGTTCGTCTATCCGTTCGCGAGATATGGGAGTTTGAAGTTAAGGAATGGTTGAGAAACAATCAAAATTTTCGCAAGTCTGATACTCGAAACCAATAACTACTATGGCCTAGGGCAAAAATACACATACCGTTGTAATCGGGCGAGTTTCTGCTGTCAGATGCAACAGGAATTTCTCGAGTTCGTCAATCCGTTCGCGAGATATGAGAGTTTGAAGTTAAGGTATGGTTGAGAAAACATCAAAGTTTTCGCAATTCTGATGCTAGAAACGAAAAACTGGAATGGCCTAGGGGAAAAGTACACATACCATAGTAATCGGGCGTGTTTCTACTTTCAGACGCAACAGGAATTTCTCGAGTTCGTCAATCCTTTCGCGAGATATGGGAGTTTGAAGTTAAGGAATGGTTGAGAAACCATCAAAATTTCGCAAGTCTGATACTCGAAACAAATAACTACAATGGCCTAGCGGAAAAATACACATAGCGTTGTAATCGGGAGAGTTTCTACTTTCAGATGCAACAGAAATTTTTCGGATTCGGCAATCCGTTCGCGAAATATGGCAGCTTGAAGTTAAGGAATGATTGAGAAACCATCAAAATTTTCGCAATTCTGATGCTAGAAACGAAAAACTGGAATGGCCTAGGGGAAAAGTACACACACCATAGTAATCGGGCGAGTTTCTACTTTCAGACGCAACAGGAATTTCTCGAGTTCGTCAATCCTTTCGCGAGATATGGGAGTTTGAAGTTAAGGAATGGTTGAGAAACCATCAAAATTTCGCAAGTCTGATACTCGAAACCAATAACTACTATGGCCTAGGGCAAAAATACACATACCGTTGTAATCGGGCGAGTTTCTGCTGTCAGATGCAACAGGAATTTCTCGAGTTCGTCAATCCGTTCGCGAGATATGAGAGTTTGAAGTTAAGGTATGGTTGAGAAAACATCAAAATTTTCGCAATTCTGATGCTAGAAACGAAAAACTGGAATGGCCTAGGGGAAAAGTACACACACCATAGTAATCGGGCGAGTTTCTACTTTCAGACGCAACAGGAATTTCTCGAGTTCGTCAATCCTTTCGCGAGATATGGGAGTTTGAAGTTAAGGAATGGTTGAGAAACCATCAAAATTTCGCAAGTCTGATACTCGAAACAAATAACTACAATGGCCTAGCGGAAAAATACACATAGCGTTGTAATCGGGAGAGTTTCTACTTTCAGATGCAACAGAAATTTTTCGGATTCGGCAATCCGTTCGCGAAATATGGCAGCTTGAAGTTAAGGAATGATTGAGAAACCATCAAAATTTTCGCAATTCTGATGCTAGAAATGAAAAACTGGAATGGCCTAGGGGAAAAGTACACACACCATAGTAATCGGGCGAGTTTCTACTTTCAGACGCAACAGGAATTTCTCGAGTACGTCAATCCTTTCGCGAGATATGGGAGTTTGAAGTTAAGGAATGGTTGAGAAACCATAAAAATTTCGCAAGTCTGATACTCGAAACCAATAACTACTATGGCCTAGGGCAAAAATACACATACCGTTGTAATCGGGCGAGTTTCTGCTGTCAGATGCAACAGGAATTTCTCGAGTTCGTCAATCCGTTCGCGAGATATGAGAGTTTGAAGTTAAGGTATGGTTGAGAAAACATCAAAATTTTCGCAATTCTGATGCTAGAAACGAAAAACTGGAATGGCCTAGGGGAAAAGTAGACACACCATAGTAATCGGGCGAGTTTCTACTTTCAGACGCAACAGGAATTTCTCGAGTTCGTCAATCCTTTCGCGAGATATGGGAGTTTGAAGTTAAGGAATGGTTGAGTAACCATCAAAATTTTCGCAAGTCTGAAACTCGAAACCAATAACTACAAAGGCCTAGGGGAAAAATACACATACCTTTGTAATCGGGCGAGTTTCTACTTTCAGATGCAACCGGAATTTTTCGAGTTCGTCTATCCGTTCGAGAGATATGGGAGTTTGAAGTTAAGGAATGGTTGAGAAACAATCAAAATTTTCGCAAGTCTGATACTCGAAACAAACAACTACAATGGCCTAGGGGAAAAATACACATAGCGTTGTAATCGGGAGAGATTCTACTTTCAGATGCAACAGAAATTTTTCGGATTCGTCAATCCGTTCGCGAGATATGAGAGTTTGAAGTTAAGGAATGGTTGAGAAACCACCAAAATTTTCGCAAGTCTGATACTCGAAACCAATAACTATTATGGCCTAGGGCAAAAATACACATACCGTTGTAATCGGGCGAGTTTCTGCTTTTAGATGCCACAGGCATTTCTCGAGTTCGTCAATCCGTTCGCGAGATATGGGAGTTTGAAGTTAAGGAATGGTTGAGAAACCATCAAAATTTTCGCAAGTCTGAAACTCGAAACCAATAACTACAAAGGCCTAGGGGAAAAATACACATACCGTTGTAATCGGGAGAGTTTCTACTTTCAGATGCAACAGAAATTTTTCGGATTCGTCAATCCGTTCGCGAGATATGGGAGTTCGAAGTTAATGAATGGTTGAGAAACCATCAAAATTTTCGCAAGTCTGATACTCGAAACCAATAACTACTATGGCCTAGGGCAAAAATACACATACCGTTGTAATCGGGCGAGTTTCTGCTTTTAGATGCAACAGGCATTTCTCGAGTTCGTCAATCCGTTCGCGAGATATGGGAGTTTGAAGTTAAGGAATGGTTGAGAAACCATCAAAATTTTCGCAATTCTGATGCTAGAAACGAAAAACTGGAATGGCCTAGGGGAAAAGTACACACACCATAGTAATCGGGCGAGTTTCTACTTTCAGACGCAACAGGAATTTCTCGAGTTCGTCAATTCTTTCGCGAGATATGGGAGTTTGAAGTTAAGGAATGGTTGAGAAACCATCAAAATTTCGCAAGTCTGATACTCGAAACCAATAACTACTATGGCCTAGGGCAAAAATACACATACCGTTGTAATCGGGCGAGTTTCTGCTGTCAGATGCAACAGGAATTTCTCGAGTTCGTCAATCCGTTCGCGAGATATGAGAGTTTGAAGTTAAGGTATGGTTGAGAAAACATCAAAATTTTCGCAATTCTGATACTCGAAACCAATAACTATAATGTCTTAGGGGAGAAATACACATACCATTGTAATCGGGCGAGTTTCAACTTTCAGATGCAACAGGAATTTCTGAAGTTCGTCAATCGGTTCGCGAGATATGGGAGAATATTTATAATTTCTATTATATATCATTTCATATATAGTTAAATTTGACACTAATACTCTAAATGCATATTTAATATATTTTTTAATCTCTTTAGCCTCCAGAAGAATTTTATTTATACTATTTACTATATATAATAATTTACACAGAATCGGAAATAAATCTAATTATTTATTTATAATAATAATTTTTTTTTCACTTATCTTAAAAATTGGGATGTACTCTTTAAATGTTCGATTCATTTCTTTAATTTATTCATTAAATTGAATTAATCTATTCTTTGTAATAACTTTAGTAAAATTAATCCCTATAATTATTATAGAACTCGTATTAAAATTTAATAATGAAATTTATTTTATTTGCCTAATTAATGTAATTATTGCCCCTATCATTTGCTTAAATAAAAAATCAATCAAAATAATTATAGGGTATTCATCTGTTATACAAACATCTATTATAGTTATGTTATTAATAATTAACAAAGATACATTTTTAACATATTTCATTTTATATTCAATAATTTCTTCAAATTTAATTTTTATATTTAAAATAATAAAGATTAATTCTTCTTCCTAATTTAATATATTAACCTCTAATAAAAGAAAAATTATTTTATACTCAATAATTAT
Organism: Ptiloglossa arizonensis; assembly: GCF_051014685.1. Lineage (NCBI taxonomy): Eukaryota > Metazoa > Arthropoda > Insecta > Hymenoptera > Colletidae > Ptiloglossa > Ptiloglossa arizonensis. Next base: position 238,347 of record NW_027478463.1, on the reverse strand, counting down.
TATGTACACAAATTTCTCACGTATAGCACTCTTTATACTGAAATGAATCGTCCTAGAAACATTAATAAATTCAAGAATAAAATTTATACTTTTAATAATTGTATATCTTTTTATAAGATTAATTACATCATGAAATTATTTAAATATATCCTTCTTATATTTTTTCCCTTCAATTAAATAAAAAATATATAACTAAATTAACCTTAATTTTCTAAACTATTATCTATTTATAACTTTTTTAATATTTATATTTATATTTATGATCTACTGGTTATATTAATTTTTAGCATAATTAATATATGTATTCATCAAATCACAAAAATTTTGGGATATTATATTTCATATCAGCTATATGATCTTGTATAATTGGTTCTTCTTTAAGGATACTAATTCGAATAGAATTAAATAGGCCAGGAACTTGAATTAATATCGACCAAATTTATAACTCAATTGTAACATCACATGCGTTTGTAATAATTTTTTTTATAGTTTTACCATTTATAATCGGAGGATTCGGAAACTGAATAATTCCCTTAATAATTGGATCCCCTGATACAGCATTTCCCCGAATAAATAATATAAGATTGTGACTAATCCCCCCTTCATTATTACTTTTAATTCTTACAACACTATTATTCCCAGGCTCGGGAACTGGATGAACAATCTACCCTCCTTTGTCATCAAATCTTTATCACCCATCTTCATCTATAGACTTAACAATTTTTTCTTTGCATATTGCAGGTATCTCTTCAATTATAGGATCAATTAATTTTATTGTTACAATTCTTAAAATAAAAAATAATGCTTTAAAATTCGATCAAATATCCTTATTTGCTTGGTCAGTATTAATTACTACAATTTTGCTTCTTCTCTCACTACCTGTATTAGCCGGAGCTATTACTATGTTATTAACAGACCGAAATTTAAATACTTCCTTCTTTGATCCTACTGGGGGAGGGGACCCAATTTTATTTCAACATTTATTTTGATTTTTTGAGCATCCTGAAGTCTATATTTTAATTTTACCCGGGTTTGGATTAATCTCCCATATCATTTTCAATGAAAGAGGGAAAAAGGAAACTTTTGGGAACCTAGGGATAGTTTATGCAATACTCGGAATTGGATTTCTAGGATTTATTGTGTGAGCACATCACATATTCACAGTAGGCTTAGATGTAGACACACGAGCTTATTTCACTTCGGCAACTATAATCATTGCAATTCCCACAGGAATCAAAGTATTTAGATGACTAGCTACGTACTACGGGTCAAAACTTATTATTAATCCTTCTATTATTTGATAATTTGGCTTTATTTTTTTATTTACAATAGGAGGATTAACAGGAATTATATTATCAAACTCATGTATTGATATTGTACTACATGATACATACTATGTTGTCTCTCACTTCCACTATGTACTGTCAATAGGAGCAGTATTTTCTATTATTGCTTCATTAATTCATTGATTCCCTTTATTCACACGATTCACCCTAAATCAATTTTATCTTAAAACTCAATTTTATATAATATTTATTGGGGTAAATATAACTTTTTTCCTTCAGCATTTTTTAGGAATGATAGGAATACCTCGACGTTATTCAGATTACCCGGATTCCTACTACTGTGAAAATTTATTATCATCTATTGGCTCAATAATTTCATTCAAAAGAATAATTTTACTCTTGTTTATTATATTGAAGAGATTTATAACTAAACGTCTAGCTATATTTAAATTTAATCAATCATCACTAGAATGACCCCAAAACTTTTCCCCAAAAGACCACTCATTCCTCTCTATTCCTCTAATTATTAAAAACAAATCTTAATATGACAGATTAGTGCATCAATTTAAGATTCATTTATAAAATTTAATATTTTTATTAAAAATGTCCCATTGAAAAATAATTAGTTTCCAAGACCCCAATTCGCCATATGCCGATAATTTAAATCTTTTTCACAACTTCACAATAATTATAATAATTATAATCTCTTCATTAACTCTAATAATTATATTAGATATTTTTACTAATAAATCTATCAATCGATTTTTACTTAAAAATCATCATATTGAAATTGTATGAACTTTACTCCCAATAATAATTTTAGGAGTAATTGCACTTCCTTCTTTAAAAACCCTATATTTTATTGATGGACTATGAATACCCGTATACTTAACAATCAAATCAATTGGGCACCAATGATATTGATCCTATGAATACCCAGAATTTAATAAGTTAAATTTTGACTCCTATATAGATAAAGGTTTAAATAATATTTACATTTTTCGTCTCCTAGACGTAGATAATCGAATAATTATTCCATCTAATACACTAATTCGAATATTAACAACATCAAACGACGTAATTCACTCTTGAACTGTTCCGTCTTTAGGCTTAAAAATAGACTCAGTACCAGGGCGAATTAACCAAATAAATTTAATTACTAATCGACCTGGAGTATTTTTCGGACAATGTTCTGAAATCTGCGGAGCTAATCACAGATTTATGCCAATTGTTGTGGAAAGAACTAATTATTCAAGCTTTATTAATTGAATTAACAACCAAAATTAAATTTTAACCTACTCATATAATATTTAATTAAATCAAGTCATTAGATGTCTGACAAAAGAATTGATTTTTTAAATCAAATTATAGTAATAAATTACTTCACTTTTCATTTTAAAACTTTAAGAATCATCTCTTTACATCGAAGCTCGATCAAAATTAATTTCTATAAGTTCTTAATCATTTGTAATGCATCAATAAGATGAACATTGTTCGATTAATATTGGGAACATGCATGAATGTTAGTAAAACTCGCGGAAATGAATAAACATTCACCGAAACTATTCGCCTTCGCACATTTTGCAATATCTTGATGTTTATTTATCATAATTATTAACAATTGTCGTAGTACCATAGTTTAAATAATTATTAACAATGCCCTAGTATAAATAAAGGCTTAAAATATCATTTCATCGAAATATTCATTGCTCGCGATGGAATTTTTCGTTGAGATCAAACTGACATTCTCAAGGTTACACGTATCGATGATCGATTCACAAGCGTTCATCGCTATGATTGTTGTATCTAGAAAAGCGATTAATTGAATTTCAGCGCTTTTAAATAAAAAATGCAACTACTACGCGTATTGTGTAAATTATAAGAATTAAGCAAATGTTAAATTGATGTATTTAATAAACAATTGTTACTTTCCCTGCTATAAAACTTTACGAAACACGTTTCACTTTGAATCTCGATCCAAATTAATTTCGGTGAGGTACTTAATCATTTTCAATGCATAAATAGGATGCACATTGTCCGATTAATATTGGGAACATACATAAATGTTAGTAACAATGGCGGAAATGAACAAACATTCACCGAAACCGTTCGCCTTCGCAGACTTCGCAATATCTTGACATTTATTTATCATAATTATTAACAACCGTCGTTGGACCGTAGATTAAACTATTTTTGACAATGTTTCGGTATAAAAAGCCATCAATTTCTTGAAATATTTGGTTAGATCGAACAAATACGATCGAAGAAGCCGTGGGATAAAATAAATGAATATTTCGCTACATATCGGAGTTACAGTTTGTATGTATGCAAATATATTCTGAACCCGCAATTACAAATCCCTGTAACGTGGTAATTACATGGGTTGCCATCTATTGGAGAAAGGGTTAAACTACACTCAAGGGGTGAAAACACCTGGCGGAGAAACGCTCAAGTTTGTCGAGGAATTGTTCTAATTTCCACAAATAGATGACGCGACAAGTACAATATACCGACATTAGAGATAAGTATTTCCATTTGTATGATATTCCCTACCGTGTGATAAAGTAAATAAATACTTTTGTACAAACTTTTGCATGTTTCATCTTTCGAATAAATGTAAAATTAAACCTTCCACGGTAAATTTTATTCTTGAATTTATTAATGTTTCTAGGACGATTTATTTCAGTATAAAGAGTGCTATAGGTGGGAAATTTGTGTACATAATAATTATTGAGTATAAAATAATTTTTCTTTTATTAGAGGTTAATATATTAAATAAGGAAGAAGAGTTAATCTTTATTATTTTAAATATAAAAATTAAAATTAAATAAATTATTGAATATAAAATGAAATATGTTAAAAATGTATTTTTGTTAATGATTAATAAAATAACTATAACAGATGTTTGTATAACAGATGAATATCCTATAATTATTATGATTGACTTTCTTGTTTAAGCAAAGGACAGGGGCAATAATTACATTAATTAGGCAAATAAAATAAATTTCATTATTAAATTTTAATATGAGTTCTATAATAATTATAGGGATTAATTTTATTAAAGTTATTATAAAGAATAGATTTATCAATTTAATGAATAAATTAAACAAATGAATTGAACATTTAAAGAGTACATTCCAATTTTTAAGATAAGTGAAAAAAAAAATTATTATAAATAAATAATTAGATTTATTTCCGATTCTGTGTAAATTATTATATATAGTAAATAGTATAAATAACATTCCTCAGGAGGCTAAAGAGATTAAAAAAGATATTAAATATGTATTTGGAGTATTAGTGTCCAATTTAACTGTAGATGAAATGATTTATAATAGAAATTATAAATATTATAATCACTTAATCGAAACGGAGAAACGGAGAAACGGAGAAACGATGAAACGAAGCAAGAAACGGAGAAACGAAGAAAGAAACGGAGAAATGAAGAAAGAAACGAAGAAACGGAGAAAGAAACGGAGAAACGAAGAAAGAAACAGAGAAACGAACAAAGAAACGCAGAAACAAAGAATAAAACTGAGAAACGAAGAACTAAACGGAGAAATGAAGAAGGAAACGGAGAAACAAAGAAACGAACGGAGAAACGAAGAAACGAACAAGGAAACGGAGAAACGAAGAAAGAAACGGAGAAACGAAGAAAGAAACGGAGAAACGAAGAAAGAAACGGAGAAACGAAGAAAGAAACGGAGATACGAAGTTAGAAATGGAGAAACGAACAAAGAAATGGACAAACGGAGAAAGAAACGGAGAAACGAACAAAGAAACGGAGAAACGAACAAAGAAAAGGAGAAACGAAGAATGAAACGGAGAAACGAAGAAAGAAACGGAGATACGAACAAAGAAACGGAGAAACGAACAAAGAAACGGAGAAACGAAGAAAGACAGGGAGGAACGGAGAAATAAATGGAGGAACGAATAAATAAACGGAGAAACGAAGAAATAAACGGAGAAACGAATAAAGAAACGGAGAAACGAAGAAAGAAACGGAGATACGAACAAAGAAACGGAGAAACGAACAAAGAAACGGAGAAACGAACAAAGAAACGGAGAAACGAACAAAGAAACGGAGAAACGAACAAAGAAACGGAGAAACGAACAAAGAAACGGAGAAACGAACAAAGAAACGGAGAAACGAACAAAGAAACGGAGAAACGAACATAGAAACGGAGAAACGAAGACAGAAACGGAGGAACGGAGAAATAAATGGAGAAACGAAGAAATAAACGGAGAAACGAAGAAAGAAACGGAGAAACGAACAAAGTAACGGAGAAACGAACAAAGAAACGGAGAAACGAACAAAGAAATGGAGAAACGAACAAAGAAACGGAGAAACGAACAAAGAAACGGAGAACCGAACAAAGAAACGGAGAAACGAACAAAGAAACGGAGAAACGAAGAAAGGAACGGAGAAACGAAGAAAGAAACGGAGAAACGAACAAAGAAACGGAGAAACGAAGAAAGAAACGGAGAAATAAATGGAGACACAAAGAAATAAACGGAGAAACGAACAAGGAAACGGAGAAACGAAGAAATAAACGGAGAAACGAAGAAAGAAACGGAGAAACGAAGAAAGAAACGGAGAAACGAAGAAAGACAGGGAGGAACGGAGAAATAAATGGAGGAACGAATAAATAAACCGAGAAACGAAGAAATAAACGGAGAAACGAATAAAGAAACGGAGAAACGAAGAAAGAAACGGAGATACGAACAAAGAAACGGAGAAACGAACAAAGAAACGGAGAAACGAACAAAGAAACGGAGAAACGAACAAAGAAACGGAGAAACGAACAAAGAAACGGAGAAACGAACAAAGAAACGGAGAAACGAACAAAGAAACGGAGAAACGAACAAAGAAACGGAGAAACGAACATAGAAACGGAGAAACGAAGACAGAAACGGAGGAACGGAGAAATAAATGGAGAAACGAAGAAATAAACGGAGAAACGGAGAAAGAAACGGAGAAACGAACAAAGTAACGGAGAAACGAACAAAGAAACGGAGAAACGAACAAAGAAACGGAGAAACGAACAAAGAAACGGAGAAACGAACAAAGAAACGGAGAAAAGAACAAAGAAACGGAGAAACGAACAAAGAAACGGAGAAAAGAACAAAGAAACGGAGAAACGAACAAAGAAACGGAGAAACGAAGAAAGAAACGGAGAAACGAACAAAGAAACGGAGAAACGAAGAAAGAAACGGAGAAATAAATGGAGACACAAAGAAATAAACGGAGAAACGAACAAGGAAACGGAGAAACGAAGAAAGAAACGGAGAAACGAACAAAGAAACGGAGAAGCAAAGAAAGAAACGGAGAAACGAAGAAAGAAACGGAGAAACTAAGAAAGAAACGGAGAAACGAACAATGAAACGGAGAAACGAAGAAAGAAACGGAGAAACGAAGAATGAAACGGAGAAACGAAGAAAGAAACGGAGAAATAAATGGAAAAACGAAGATATGAACGGAGAAACGAAGAAAGAAACGGAGAAACGAAGAAAGAAACGGAGAAACGAAGAAAGAAACAGAGAAACGAAGAAAGAAACGGAGAAACGAAGATATAAATCGAGAAACGGAGAAAGAAACGGAGAAACGAAGAAAGAAACAGAGAAACGTACAATGAAACGCAGAAACGAAGAATGAAACGGAGAAACGAAGAAATAAACGGAGAAATGAAGAAAGAAACGGAGAAACGAAGAAGGAAACGGAGAAACGGAGAAATAAACGGAGAAACGAACAATGAAACGGAGAAACGAAGAAAGAAACGGAGAAACGAAGAAAGAAACGGAGAAACTAAGAAAGAAACGGAGATACGAACAATGAAACGGAGAAGCGAAGAAAGAAACGGAGAAGTAAATGGAGAAAAGAAGAAATAAACGGAGAAACGAACAAGGAAACGGAGAAACGGAGAAATAAATGGTGAAACGAAGAAATAAACGGAGCAACGAAGAAAGAAACGGTGAAACGAACAAAGAAACGGAGAAACGAACAAAGAAACGGAGAAACGAACAAAGAAACGGAGAAACGAACAAAGAAACGGAGAAACGAACAAAGAAAGGGAGAAACGAACATAGAAACGGAGAAACGAAGACAGAAATGGAGGAACGGAGAAATAAACGGAGAAACGAAGAAAGAAACGGAGAAACGAAGAAAGAAACGGAGAAACGAAGAAAGAAACGGAGATACGAACAAAGAAACGGAGAAACGAACAAAGAAACGGAGAAACGAAGAAAGACAGGGAGGAACGGAGAAATAAATGGAGGAACGAATAAATAAACGGAGAAACGAAGAAATAAACGGAGAAACGAATAAAGAAACGGAGAAACGAAGAAAGAAACGGAGATACGAAGAAAGAAACGGAGAAACGAACAAAGAAACGGAGAAACGAACAAAGAAACGGAGAAACGAACAAAGAAACGGAGAAACGAACAAAGAAACGGAGAAACGAACAAAGAAACGGAGAAACGAACAAAGAAACGGAGAAACGAACAAAGAAACGGAGAAACGAACAAAGAAACGGAGAAACGAACAAAGAAACGGAGAAACGAACAAAGAAACGGAGAAACGAACAAAGAAACGGAGAAACGAACATAGAAACGGAGAAACGAAGACAGAAACGGAGGAACGGAGAAATAAATGGAGAAACGAAGAAATAAACGGAGAAACGGAGAAAGAAACGGAGAAACGAACAAAGTAACGGAGAAACGAACAAAGAAACGGAGAAACGAACAAAGAAACGGAGAAACGAACAAAGAAACGGAGAAACGAACAAAGAAACGGAGAAAAGAACAAAGAAACGGAGAAACGAACAAAGAAACGGAGAAAAGAACAAAGAAACGGAGAAACGAACAAAGAAACGGAGAAACGAAGAAAGAAACGGAGAAACGAACAAAGAAACGGAGAAACGAAGAAAGAAACGGAGAAATAAATGGAGACACAAAGAAATAAACGGAGAAACGAACAAGGAAACGGAGAAACGAAGAAAGAAACGGAGAAACGAACAAAGAAACGGAGAAGCAAAGAAAGAAACGGAGAAACGAAGAAAGAAACGGAGAAACTAAGAAAGAAACGGAGAAACGAACAATGAAACGGAGAAACGAAGAAAGAAACGGAGAAACGAAGAATGAAACGGAGAAACGAAGAAAGAAACGGAGAAATAAATGGAAAAACGAAGATATGAACGGAGAAACGAAGAAAGAAACGGAGAAACGAAGAAAGAAACGGAGAAACGAAGAAAGAAACAGAGAAACGAAGAAAGAAACGGAGAAACGAAGATATAAATCGAGAAACGGAGAAAGAAACGGAGAAACGAAGAAAGAAACAGAGAAACGTACAATGAAACGCAGAAACGAAGAATGAAACGGAGAAACGAAGAAATAAACGGAGAAATGAAGAAAGAAACGGAGAAACGAAGAAGGAAACGGAGAAACGGAGAAATAAACGGAGAAACGAACAATGAAACGGAGAAACGAAGAAAGAAACGGAGAAACGAAGAAAGAAACGGAGAAACTAAGAAAGAAACGGAGATACGAACAATGAAACGGAGAAGCGAAGAAAGAAACGGAGAAGTAAATGGAGAAAAGAAGAAATAAACGGAGAAACGAACAAGGAAACGGAGAAACGGAGAAATAAATGGTGAAACGAAGAAATAAACGGAGCAACGAAGAAAGAAACGGTGAAACGAACAAAGAAACGGAGAAACGAACAAAGAAACGGAGAAACGAACAAAGAAACGGAGAAACGAACAAAGAAACGGAGAAACGAACAAAGAAAGGGAGAAACGAACATAGAAACGGAGAAACGAAGACAGAAATGGAGGAACGGAGAAATAAACGGAGAAACGAAGAAAGAAACGGAGAAACGAAGAAAGAAACGGAGAAACGAAGAAAGAAACGGAGATACGAACAAAGAAACGGAGAAACGAACAAAGAAACGGAGAAACGAAGAAAGACAGGGAGGAACGGAGAAATAAATGGAGGAACGAATAAATAAACGGAGAAACGAAGAAATAAACGGAGAAACGAATAAAGAAACGGAGAAACGAAGAAAGAAACGGAGATACGAAGAAAGAAACGGAGAAACGAACAAAGAAACGGAGAAACGAACAAAGAAACGGAGAAACGAACAAAGAAACGGAGAAACGAACAAAGAAACGGAGAAACGAACAAAGAAACGGAGAAACGAACAAAGAAACGGAGAAACGAACATAGAAACGGAGAAACGAAGACAGAAATGGAGGAACGGAGAAATAAACGGAGAAACGAAGAAAGAAACGGAGAAACGAAGAAAGAAACGGAGAAGCAAAGAAAGAAACGGAGAAACGAAGAAAGAAACGGAGAAACTAAGAAAGAAACGGAGAAACGAACAATGAAACGGAGAAACGAAGAAAGAAACGGAGAAACGAAGAATGAAACGGAGAAACGAAGAAAGAAACGGAGAAACGAAGAATGAAACGGAGAAACGAAGAAAGAAACGGAGAAATAAATGGAAAAACGAAGATATGAACGGAGAAACGAAGAAAGAAACGGAGAAACGATGAAAGAAACGGAGAAACGAAGAAAGAAACAGAGAAACGAAGAAAGAAACGGAGAAACGAAGATATAAATCGAGAAACGGAGAAAGAAACGGAGAAACGAAGAAAGAAACAGAGAAACGTACAATGAAACGCAGAAACGAAGAATGAAACGGAGAAACGAAGAAATAAACGGAGAAATGAAGAAAGAAACGTAGAAACGAAGAAGGAAACGGAGAAACGGAGAAATAAATGGAGAAACGGAGAAATAAACGGAGAAACGAAGAAAGAAACGGAGAAACGAAGAAAGAAACGGAGAAACTAAGAAAGAAACGGAGAAACGAACAATGAAACGGAGAAACGAAGAAAGAAACGGAGAAATAAATGGAGAAAAGAAGAAATAAACGGAGAACCGAAGAAAGAAACGGAGAAACGAAGAAAGAAACGGACAAACGAAGAAAGAAACGGAGAAACGAAGAAAGAAACGGAGAAACGAAGAAAGGAACGGAGAAACGAACAAAGAAACGGAGAAACGAACAAAGAAGCGGAGAAACGAAGAAAGAAACGGAGAACCGAAGAAAGAAACGCAGAAACGAAGAAAGAAACGGAGAAACGAAGAAAGAAACGGAGAAACGAAGAAAGAAACGGAGAAACGAAGAAAGAAACGGAGAAATAAATGGAGACACAAAGAAATAAACGGAGAAACGAACAAGGAAACGGAGAAACTTAGAAAGAAACGGACAAACGAACAAAGAAACGCAGAAACGAACAAAGAAACGGAGAAACAAAGAAAGAAACGGAGAAACGAAGAAAGACACGGAGAAACGAACAAAGAAACGGAGAAACGAAGAAAGAAACGGAGAAATAAATGGAGACACAAAGAAATAAACGGAGAAACGAACAAGGAAACGGAGAAACGAAGAAAGAAACGGACAAACGAAGAAAGAAACGGAGAAACGAACAACGAAACGGAGAAACGAAGAAAGAAACGGAGAAACGAACAAAGAAACGGAGAAACGAACAAAGAAGCGGAGAAACGAAGAAAGAAACGGAGAAACGAAGAAAGAAACGCAGAAACGAAGAAAGAAACGGAGAAACGAACAAAGAAACGGAGAAACGAACAAAGAAACGGAGAAACGGAGAAATAAATGGAGAAACGAAGAAATAAACGGAGCAACGAAGAAAGAAACGGTGAAACGAAGAAAGAAATGGAGAAACGAAGAAAGAAACGGAGAAACTAAGAAAGAAACGGAGAAACGAACAATGAAACGGAGAGTCGAAGGAAGAAACGGAGAAATAAATGGAGAACAGAAGAAATAAACGGAGAAACGAACAAGGAAACGGAGAAACGAAGAAGGAAACGGAGAAACGAAGAAAGAAACGGAGAAACGAAGAAAGAAACGGAGAAACGAAGAAAGAAACGGAGATACGAACAAAGAAACGGAGAAACGAACAAAGAAACGGAGAAACGAAGAAAGACAGGGAGGAACGGAGAAATAAATGGAGGAACGAATAAATAAACGGAGAAACGAAGAAATACACGGAGAAACGAATAAAGAAACGGAGAAACGAAGAAAGAAACGGAGAAACGAAGAAAGAAACGGAGAAACAAATGGAGACACAAAGAAATAAATGGAGAAACGAACAAGGAAACGGAGAAACGAAGAAAGAAACGGACAAACGAACAAAGAAACGGAGAAACGAACAAAGAAACGGAGAAACGAACAAAGAAGCGGAGAAAGGAAGAAAGAAACGGAGAAACGAAGAAAGAAACGCAGAAGCGAAGAAAGAAACGGAGAAACGAAGAAAGAAACGGAGAAACGAACAAAGAAACGGAGAAACGGAGAAATAAATGGAGAAACGAAGAAATAAACGGAGAAACGAAGAAAGAAACGGTGAAACGAAGAAAGAAACGGAGAAACGAAGAAAGAAACGGCGAAACGAAGAAAGAAACGGAGAAACCAACGGAGAAACGGAGAAACGAAGAAAGAAACGTAGAAACGAAGAAAGAAACGCAGAAACGAAGAAAGAAACGGAGAAATAAATGGAAAAACGAAGATATGAACGGAGAAACGAAGAAAGAAACGGAGAAACGAAGAAAGAAACGGAGAAACGAAGAAAGAAACAGAGAAACGAAGAAAGAAACGGAGAAACGAAGATATAAATCGAGAAACGGAGAAAGAAACGGAGAAACGAAGAAAGAAACAGAGAAACGTACAATGAAACGCAGAAACGAAGAATGAAACGGAGAAACGAAGAAATAAACGGAGAAATGAAGAAAGAAACGGAGAAACGAAGAAGGAAACGGAGAAACGGAGAAATAAACGGAGAAACGAACAATGAAACGGAGAAACGAAGAAAGAAACGGAGAAACGAAGAAAGAAACGGAGAAACTAAGAAAGAAACGGAGATACGAACAATGAAACGGAGAAGCGAAGAAAGAAACGGAGAAGTAAATGGAGAAAAGAAGAAATAAACGGAGAAACGAACAAGGAAACGGAGAAACGGAGAAATAAATGGTGAAACGAAGAAATAAACGGAGCAACGAAGAAAGAAACGGTGAAACGAACAAAGAAACGGAGAAACGAACAAAGAAACGGAGAAACGAACAAAGAAACGGAGAAACGAACAAAGAAACGGAGAAACGAACAAAGAAAGGGAGAAACGAACATAGAAACGGAGAAACGAAGACAGAAATGGAGGAACGGAGAAATAAACGGAGAAACGAAGAAAGAAACGGAGAAACGAAGAAAGAAACGGAGAAACGAAGAAAGAAACGGAGATACGAACAAAGAAACGGAGAAACGAACAAAGAAACGGAGAAACGAAGAAAGACAGGGAGGAACGGAGAAATAAATGGAGGAACGAATAAATAAACGGAGAAACGAAGAAATAAACGGAGAAACGAATAAAGAAACGGAGAAACGAAGAAAGAAACGGAGATACGAAGAAAGAAACGGAGAAACGAACAAAGAAACGGAGAAACGAACAAAGAAACGGAGAAACGAACAAAGAAACGGAGAAACGAACAAAGAAACGGAGAAACGAACAAAGAAACGGAGAAACGAACAAAGAAACGGAGAAACGAACATAGAAACGGAGAAACGAAGACAGAAATGGAGGAACGGAGAAATAAACGGAGAAACGAAGAAAGAAACGGAGAAATGAAGAAAGAAACGAAGAAACGGAGAAAGAAACGGAGAAACGAAGAAAGAAACAGAGAAACGAACAAAGAAACGCAGAAACAAAGAATAAAACTGAGAAACGAAGAACTAAACGGAGAAATGAAGAAGGAAACGGAGAAACAAAGAAACGAACGGAGAAACGAAGAAACGAACAAGGAAACGGAGAAACGAAGAAAGAAACGGAGAAACGAACAATGAAACGGAGAAACGAAGAAAGAAACGGAGAAACGAAGAATGAAACGGAGAAACGAAGAAAGAAACGGAGAAATAAATGGAAAAACGAAGATATGAACGGAGAAACGAAGAAAGAAACGGAGAAACGAAGAAAGAAACGGAGAAACGAAGAAAGAAACAGAGAAACGAAGAAAGAAACGGAGAAACGAAGATATAAATCGAGAAACGGAGAAAGAAACGGAGAAACGAAGAAAGAAACAGAGAAACGTACAATGAAACGCAGAAACGAAGAATGAAACGGAGAAACGAAGAAATAAACGGAGAAATGAAGAAAGAAACGGAGAAACGAAGAAGGAAACGGAGAAACGGAGAAATAAACGGAGAAACGAACAATGAAACGGAGAAACGAAGAAAGAAACGGAGAAACGAAGAAAGAAACGGAGAAACTAAGAAAGAAACGGAGATACGAACAATGAAACGGAGAAGCGAAGAAAGAAACGGAGAAGTAAATGGAGAAAAGAAGAAATAAACGGAGAAACGAACAAGGAAACGGAGAAACGGAGAAATAAATGGTGAAACGAAGAAATAAACGGAGCAACGAAGAAAGAAACGGTGAAACGAACAAAGAAACGGAGAAACGAACAAAGAAACGGAGAAACGAACAAAGAAACGGAGAAACGAACAAAGAAACGGAGAAACGAACAAAGAAAGGGAGAAACGAACATAGAAACGGAGAAACGAAGACAGAAATGGAGGAACGGAGAAATAAACGGAGAAACGAAGAAAGAAACGGAGAAACGAAGAAAGAAACGGAGAAACGAAGAAAGAAACGGAGATACGAACAAAGAAACGGAGAAACGAACAAAGAAACGGAGAAACGAAGAAAGACAGGGAGGAACGGAGAAATAAATGGAGGAACGAATAAATAAACGGAGAAACGAAGAAATAAACGGAGAAACGAATAAAGAAACGGAGAAACGAAGAAAGAAACGGAGATACGAAGAAAGAAACGGAGAAACGAACAAAGAAACGGAGAAACGAACAAAGAAACGGAGAAACGAACAAAGAAACGGAGAAACGAACAAAGAAACGGAGAAACGAACAAAGAAACGGAGAAACGAACAAAGAAACGGAGAAACGAACATAGAAACGGAGAAACGAAGACAGAAATGGAGGAACGGAGAAATAAACGGAGAAACGAAGAAAGAAACGGAGAAACGAAGAAAGAAACGGAGAAATAAATGGAGACACAAAGAAATAAACGGAGAAACGAACAAGGAAACGGAGAAACGAAGAAAGAAACGGACAAACGAAGAAAGAAATGGAGAAGCAAAGAAAGAAACGGAGAAACGAAGAAAGAAACGGAGAAACGAAGAAAGAAACGGAGAAACGAACAAAGAAACGGAGAAGCAAAGAAAGAAACGGAGAAACGAAGAAAGAAACGGAGAAACTAAGAAAGAAACGGAGAAACGAACAATGAAACGGAGAAACGAAGAAAGAAACGGAGAAACGAAGAATGAAACGGAGAAACGAAGAAAGAAACGGAGAAACGAAGAATGAAACGGAGAAACGAAGAAAGAAACGGAGAAATAAATGGAAAAACGAAGATATGAACGGAGAAACGAAGAAAGAAACGGAGAAACGATGAAAGAAACGGAGAAACGAAGAAAGAAACAGAGAAACGAAGAAAGAAACGGAGAAACGAAGATATAAATCGAGAAACGGAGAAAGAAACGGAGAAACGAAGAAAGAAACAGAGAAACGTACAATGAAACGCAGAAACGAAGAATGAAACGGAGAAACGAAGAAATAAACGGAGAAATGAAGAAAGAAACGTAGAAACGAAGACGGAAACGGAGAAACGGAGAAATAAATGGAGAAACGGAGAAATAAACGGAGAAACGAAGAAAGAAACGGAGAAACGAAGAAAGAAACGGAGAAACTAAGAAAGAAACGGAGAAACGAACAATGAAACGGAGAAACGAAGAAAGAAACGGAGAAATAAATGGAGAAAAGAAGAAATAAACGGAGAACCGAAGAAAGAAACGGAGAAACGAAGAAAGAAACGGACAAACGAAGAAAGAAACGGAGAAACGAAGAAAGAAACGGAGAAACGAAGAAAGGAACGGAGAAACGAACAAAGAAACGGAGAAACGAACAAAGAAGCGGAGAAACGAAGAAAGAAACGGAGAACCGAAGAAAGAAACGCAGAAACGAAGAAAGAAACGGAGAAACGAAGAAAGAAACGGAGAAACGAACAAAGAAACGGAGAAACGAAGAAAGAAACGGAGAAATAAATGGAGACACAAAGAAATAAACGGAGAAACGAACAAGGAAACGGAGAAACTTAGAAAGAAACGGACAAACGAACAAAGAAACGCAGAAACGAACAAAGAAACGGAGAAACAAAGAAAGAAACGGAGAAACGAAGAAAGAAACGGAGAAACGAACAAAGAAACGGAGAAACGAAGAAAGAAACGGAGAAATAAATGGAGACACAAAGAAATAAACGGAGAAACGAACAAGGAAACGGAGAAACGAAGAAAGAAACGGACAAACGAAGAAAGAAACGGAGAAACGAACAACGAAACGGAGAAACGAAGAAAGAAACGGAGAAACGAACAAAGAAACGGAGAAACGAACAAAGAAGCGGAGAAACGAAGAAAGAAACGGAGAAACGAAGAAAGAAACGCAGAAACGAAGAAAGAAACGGAGAAACGAACAAAGAAACGGAGAAACGAACAAAGAAACGGAGAAACGGAGAAATAAATGGAGAAACGAAGAAATAAACGGAGCAACGAAGAAAGAAACGGTGAAACGAAGAAAGAAATGGAGAAACGAAGAAAGAAACGGAGAAACTAAGAAAGAAACGGAGAAACGAACAATGAAACGGAGAGTCGAAGGAAGAAACGGAGAAATAAATGGAGAACAGAAGAAATAAACGGAGAAACGAACAAGGAAACGGAGAAACGAAGAAGGAAACGGAGAAACGAAGAAAGAAACGGAGAAACGAAGAAAGAAACGGAGAAACGAAGAAAGAAACGGAGATACGAACAAAGAAACGGAGAAACGAACAAAGAAACGGAGAAACGAAGAAAGACAGGGAGGAACGGAGAAATAAATGGAGGAACGAATAAATAAACGGAGAAACGAAGAAATACACGGAGAAACGAATAAAGAAACGGAGAAACGAAGAAAGAAACGGAGAAACGAAGAAAGAAACGGAGAAACAAATGGAGACACAAAGAAATAAATGGAGAAACGAACAAGGAAACGGAGAAACGAAGAAAGAAACGGACAAACGAACAAAGAAACGGAGAAACGAACAAAGAAACGGAGAAACGAACAAAGAAGCGGAGAAAGGAAGAAAGAAACGGAGAAACGAAGAAAGAAACGCAGAAGCGAAGAAAGAAACGGAGAAACGAAGAAAGAAACGGAGAAACGAACAAAGAAACGGAGAAACGGAGAAATAAATGGAGAAACGAAGAAATAAACGGAGAAATGAAGAAAGAAACGGTGAAACGAAGAAAGAAACGGAGAAACGAAGAAAGAAACGGCGAAACGAAGAAAGAAACGGAGAAACCAACGGAGAAACGGAGAAACGAAGAAAGAAACGTAGAAACGAAGAAAGAAACGCAGAAACGAAGAAAGAAACGGAGAAACGAACAAAGAAACGGAGAAACGAAGAAAGAAACGGAGGAATAAATGGAGAAACGAAGAAATAAACGTAGAAACGAACAAGGAAACGGAGAAACGAAGAATGAAACGGAGAAACGAAGAAAGAAACGGAGAAACGAACAAAGAAACGGAGAAATAAATGGAGAAACGAAGAAAGAAACGGAGAAACGAAGAAGGAAACGGAGACGGAGAAATAAATGGAGAAACGAAGAAAGAAACGGAGAAACGAAGAAAGAAAAAGAGAAACGAAGAAAGAAACGGAGAGACGAAGAAATAAACCGAGAAACGGAGAAAGAAACCGAGAAACGAAGAAAGAAACAGGGAAACGAACAATGAAACGCAGAAACGAAGAATGAAACGGAGAAACGAAGAAATAAACGGAGAAATGAAGAAAGAAACGGAGAAACAAAGAAAGAAACGGAGAAACGAACAAAGAAACGGAGAAACGGAAAAAGAAACGGAGAAACGAAGAGAGAAACGGAGAAACGTAGAAAGAAACGGAGAAATGAAGAAAGAAACGGAGAAACGAACAAAGAAACGGAGAAACGAAGAAAGAAACGGAGAAATAAATGGAGAAATGAAGAAATAAACGGAGAAATGAAGAAAGAAACGGAGAAACAAAGAAAGAAACGGAGAAACGAAGAAAGAAACGGGGAAACGAAGAGAGAAACGGAGAAACGAGGAAAGAAACGGAGAAATGAAGAAAGAAACGGAGAAACGAACAAAGAAACGGAGAAACGAAGAAAGAAACGGAGAAATAAATGGAGAAACGAAGAAATAAACGGAGAAACGAACAAGGAAACGGAGAAACGAAGAAAGAAACGGAGAAACGAAGAAAGAAACGGAGAAACGAAGAAAGAAACGGAGAAACGAAGAGAGAAACGGAGAAACGAAGAAAGAAACGGAGAAGTGAAGAAAGAAACGGAGAAACGAACAAAGAAACGGAGAAACGAACAAAGAAACGGAGAAATAAATGGAGAAACGAACAAAGAAACGGAGAAACGAACAAAGAAACGGAGAAACGAAGAAAGAAACGGAGAAATAAATGGAGAAACGAACAAAGAAACGGAGAAACGAACAAAGAAACGGAGAAACGAACAAAGAAACGGAGAAACGAACAAAGAATCGGAGAAACGAACAAAGAAACGGAGAAACGAACAAAGAAACGGAGAAACGAACATAGAAACGGAGAAACGAAGAAAGAATCGGAGAAACGAACAAGGAAACGGAGAAACGAACAAAGAAACGGAGAAACGAACAAAGAAACGGAGAAACGAAGAAAGAAACGGAGAAACGAAGAAAGAAACGGAGAAACGAACAAAGAAACGGAGAAACGAACATAGAAACGGAGAAACGAAGAAAGAATCGGAGAAACGAACAAGGAAACGGAGAAACGAACAAAGAAACGGAGAAACGAACAAAGAAACGGAGAAACGAAGAAAGAAACGGAGAAACGAAGAAAGAAACGGAGAAACGAACAAAGAAACGGAGAAAGGAAGAAAGAAACGGAGAAATAAATGGAGACACGAAGAAATAAACGGAGAAACGAACAAGGAAACGGAGAAACGAAGAAAGAAATGGACAAACGAAGACAGAAACGGAGAAACGAACAAAGAAACGGAGAAACGAAGAAAGAAACGGAGAAACGAACAAAGAAACGGAGAAACGAACAAAGAAACGGAGAAACGAAGAAAGAAACGGAGAAACGAAGAAAGAAACGCAGAAACGAAGAAAGAAACGGAGAAACGAAGAAAGAAACGGAGAAACGAACAAAGAAACGGAGAAACGGAGAAATAAATGGAGAAACGAAGAAATAAACGGAGAAACGAAGAAAGAAACAGAGAAACGAACAATGAAACGCAGAAACGAAGAATGAAACGGAGAAATAGATGGAGAAACGAAGAAATAAACTGAGAAACGGAAAAAGAAACGGAGAAACGAACAAAGAAATGGAGAAACGAACAAAGAAACGGAGAAACGAACAAAGAAACGGAGAAACGAACAAAGAAACGGACAAACGGAGAAATAACTGGAGAAACGAAGAAATAAACGGAGAAACGAAGAAAGAAACGGAGAAACGAAGAAAGAAGCGGAGAAATAAATGGAGAAACAAAGGTATAAACGGAGAAACGAAGAAAGAAACGGAGAAACGAAGAAACGATGAAAGAAACGGAGAAACGAAGAAAGAAACGGAGAAACGAAGAAAGAAACAGGGTAACGAAGACAGAAACGGACAAACGGAGAAATAACTGGTGAAACGAAGAAAGAAACGGAGAAACGAACGAAGAAACGGAGAAACGAACAAAGAAACGGAGAAACGAAGAAAGAAACGGAGAAACGAAGAAAGAAACGGAGAAACGAAGAAAGAACCGGAGTAACGAAGAAAGAAACGGAGAAACGAAGAAAGAAACGGAGCAACGAAGAAAGAAACGGAGAAATAAATGGAGACACAAAGAAATAAACGGAGAAACGAACAAAGAAACGGAGAAACGAACAAAGAAAAGGAGAAACGAAGAAAGAAACGGAGAAATAAATGGAGAAACGAAGAAATAAACGGAGAAACGAACAAGGAAACGGAGAAACGAAGAAAGAAACGGACAAACGAAGAAAGAAACGGAGAAACGAACAAAGAAACGGAGAAACGGCGAAACGAAGAAAGAAACGGAGAAACCAACAGAGAAACGGAGAAACGAAGAAAGAAACGGAGATACGAACAAAGAAACGGAGAAACGAACAAAGAAACGGAGAAACGAAGAAAGACAGGGAGGAACGGAGAAATAAATGGAGAAACGAAGAAATAAACGGAGAAACGAATAAATAAACGGAGAAACGAATAAAGAAACGGAGAAACGAAGAAAGAAACGGAGATACGAACAAAGAAACGGAGAAACGAACAAAGAAACGGAGAAACGAACAAAGAAACGGAGAAACGAACAAAGAAACGGAGAAACGAACAAAGGAACGGAGAAACGAACAAAGAAACGGAGAAACGAACATAGAAACGGAGAAACGAAGACAGAAACGGAGAAGCGGAGAAATAAATGGAGAAACGAAGAAATAAACGGAGAAACGAGGAAAGAAACGGAGAAAAGAACAAAGAAACGGAGAAACGAACAAAGAAACGGAGAAACGAACAAAGAAACGGAGAAACGAACAAAGAATCGGAGAAACGAACAAAGAAACGGAGAAACGAACAAAGAAACGGAGAAACGAACATAGAAACGGAGAAACGAAGAAAGAATCGGAGAAACGAACAAGGAAACGGAGAAACGAACAAAGAAACGGGGAAACGAACAAAGAAACGGAGAAACGAAGAAAGAAACGGAGAAACGAAGAAAGAAACGGAGAAACGAACAAAGAAACGGAGAAACGAAGAAAGAAACGGAGAAACAAATGGAGACACGAAGAAATAAACGGAGAAACGAACAAGGAAACGGAGAAACGAAGAAAGAAACGGACAAACGAAGACAGAAACGGAGAAACGAACAATGAAACGGAGAAACGAACAAAGAAACGGAGAAACGGAGAAATAAATGGAGAAACGAAGAAATAAACGGAGAAACGAAGAAAGAAACAGAGAAACGAACAATGAAACGCGGAAACGAAGAATGAAACGGAGAAATAAATGGAGAAACGAAGAAATAAACTGAGAAACGGAAAAAGAAACGGAGAAACGAACAAAGAAACGGAGAAACGAACAAAGAAACGGAGAAACGAACAAAGAAACGGAGAAACGAACAAAGAAACGGAGAAACGAACAAAGAAACGGAGAAACGAAGAAAGAAACGGAGATACGAACAAAGAAACGGAGAAAAGAACAAAGAAACGGAGAAACGAACAAAGAAACGGAGAAACGAACAAAGAAACGGAGAAACGAACAAAGAATCGGAGAAACGAACAAAGAAACGGAGAAACGAACAAAGAAACGGAGAAACGAACATAGAAACGGAGAAACGAAGAAAGAATCGGAGAAACGAACAAGGAAACGGAGAAACGAACAAAGAAACGGGGAAACGAAGAAAGAAACGGAGAAACGAAGAAAGAAACGGAGAAACGAACAAAGAAACGGAGAAACGAAGAAAGAAACGGAGAAACAAATGGAGACACGAAGAAATAAACGGAGAAACGAACAAGGAAACGGAGAAACGAAGAAAGAAACGCAGAAACGAAGAAAGAAACGGAGAAACGAAGAAAGAATCGGAGAAACGAACAAAGAAACGGAGAAACGAACAAAGAAACGGAGAAACGAACATAGAAACGGAGAAACGAAGAAAGAATCGGAGAAACGAACAAGGAAACGGAGAAACGAACAAAGAAACGGGGAAACGAAGAAATAAACGGAGAAACGAACAAGGAAACGGAGAAACGAAGAAAGAAACGCAGAAACGAAGAAAGAAACGGAGAAACGAAGAAAGAAACGGAGAAACGAACAAAGAAACGGAGAAACGGAGAAATAAATGGAGAAACGAAGAAATAAACGGAGAAACGAAGAAAGAAACAGAGAAACGAACAATGAAACGCAGAAACGAAGAATGAAACGGAGAAATAAATGGAGAAACGAAGAAATAAACTGAGAAACGGAAAAAGAAACGGAGAAACGAACAAAGAAACGGAGAAACGAACAAAGAAACGGAGAAACGAACAAAGAAACGGAGAAACGAACAAAGAAACGGAGAAACGAAGAAAGAAACGGAGATACGAACAAAGAAACGGAGAAACGAACAAAGAAACGGAGAAACGAAGAAAGACAGGGAGGAACGGAGAAATAAATGGAGAAACGAAGAAATAAACGGAGAAACGAAGAAAGACAGGGAGGAACGGAGAAATAACTGGAGAAACGAAGAAATAAACGGAGAAACGAAGAAAGAAACGGAGAAACGAAGAAAGAAGCGGAGAAATAAATGGAGAAACAAAGGTATAAACGGAGAAACGAAGAAAGAAACGGAGAAACGAACAAAGAAACGGAGAAAGGAAGAAAGAAACTGAGAAATAAATGGAGACACGAAGAAATAAACGGAGAAACGAACAAGGAAACGGAGAAACGAAGAAAGAAACGGACAAACGAAGACAGAAACGGAGAAACGAACAAAGAAACGGAGAAACGGAGAAATAAATGGAGAAACGAAGAAATAAACGGAGAAACGAAGAAAGAAACAGAGAAACGAACAATGAAACGCAGAAACGAAGAATGAAACGGAGAAGTAAATGGAGAAACGAAGAAAGAAACGGAGAAACGAAGAAAGAAACGGAGAAACGGAGAAATAAATGGAGAAACGAAGAAATAAACGGAGAAGCGAAGAAAGAAACGGAGAAGCAAAGAAAGAAACGGAGAAACGAACAAAGAAACGGAGAAACGAAGATAGAAATGGAGAAAAGAACAAAGAAACGGAGAAATAAATGGCGAAACGAAGAATTAAACCGAGAAACGGAGAAAGAAACGGAGTAACGAAGAAAGAAACGATGAAACGCAGAAAGGAACGGAGAAACGAGCAAAGAAACGGAGAAACGAAGAAAGAAACGGAGAAACGAAGAAAGAAACGGAGAAACGGACAAAGAAACGGAGAAACGAAGAAAGATACGGAGAAATGGTGAAATAAATGGAGAAAGGAAGAAATAAATGGAGAAACGAACAAGCAAACGGAGAAACGAAGAAAGAAACGGAGAAACGAAGAAAGAAATGAAGAAAAGAAGAAAGAAACGAAGAAACGAAGAAAGAAAAGGAGAAACGAACAAAAAAACGGAGAAACGAAGGAAGAAACGGAGAAACGAAGAAAGAAACGGAGGAACGAAGAAAGAAACGGGAAACGAAGAAAGAACCGGAGTAACGAAGAAAGAAACGGAGAAACGGAGAAATAAATGGAGAAACGAAGAAATAAATGGAGAAACGAAGAAATAAACGGAGAAACGAAGAAAGAAACGGAGAAACGAAGAGAGAAACGGAGAAACGAAGGAAGAAACGGAGTAACGAAGAAAGAAACGAAGAAACGGAGAATCGGAGAAATAAATGGAGACACGAAGAAATAAACCGAGAAACGGAGAAAGAAACGGAGAAACGATCAATGAAACGGAGAAACGAAGAAATAAACCGAGAAACGGAGAAAGAAACGGAGAAACAATCAATGAAACGGAGAAACGAACAAAGAAACGAAGAAATAAACGGAGAAACGAAGAAAGAAACGGAGTAACGAAGAAAGAAACGAAGAAACGAAGAAAGAAACGGAGAATCGGAGAAATAAATGGAGAAACGAAGAAATAAACGGAGAAACGAAGAAAGAAACGGAGAAACGAAGAGAGAAACGGAGAAACGAAGGAAGAAACGGAGTAACGAAGAAAGAAACGAAGAAACGAAGAAAGAAACGGAGAATCGGAGAAATAAATGGAGACACGAAGAGAGAAATGGAGAAACAAAGAAAGAAACGGAGAAACGAAGAAAGAAACGAAGTAACGGAGAAGAAACGAAGAAACGAAGAAAGAAACGGAGAAATAAATGGAGAAACGAAGAAATAAAC
This sequence comes from Ptiloglossa arizonensis, assembly GCF_051014685.1. Classification (NCBI taxonomy): domain Eukaryota; kingdom Metazoa; phylum Arthropoda; class Insecta; order Hymenoptera; family Colletidae; genus Ptiloglossa; species Ptiloglossa arizonensis. The sequence continues at coordinate 214,993 of NW_027478463.1, read as the reverse complement.
GGAGAAACGAACAAGGAAACGGGGAAACGAAGAAAGAAACGGAGAAACGAAGAAAGAAACGGAGAAATGAACAAAGAAACGGAGAAACGAAGAAAGAAACAGAGGAACGAAGAAAGAAACGCAGAAACGAAGAAAGAAACGGAGAAATAGATGGGGAAACGAAGAGATGAACCGAGAAACGGAAAATGAAACGGAGAAACGAACAAAGAAACGGAGAAACGAAGAAAGAAACGGAGAGATGAACAAAGAAACGGAGAAACGGAGAAATAAATGGAGAAACGAAGAAATAAACGGAGAAACGAAGATAGAAACGGTGAAACGAAGAAAGAAACGGAGAAACGAAGAAAGAAACGGAGAAACGAAGAAAGAAACCGAGAAACGGGGAAAGAAACGGAGAAACGATCAATGAAACGGGGAAACGAAGAAATAAACCGAGAAACGGAGAAAGAAACGGAGAAACAATCAATGAAACGGAGAAACGAACACAGAAACGAAGAAACGAAGAAAGAAACGGAGAAACGGGGAAATAAATGGAGAAACGAACAATGAAACGGAGAAACGAAGAAAGAAACGGAGAAATGAAGAAAGAAACGGAGAAACGAAGAAAGAAACGGAGAATCGGAGAAATAAATGGAGAAACGAAAAAATAAACCGAGAAACGGAGAAAGAAACGGATAAACGAACAAAGAAACGGAGATACGAAGAAAGAAACGGAGAAACGATCAAAGAAACCGAGAAACGAAGAAAGAACCGAGAAACGAAGAAAGAATCGGAGAAACGCAGAAATAAATGGAGAAACGAAGAAATAAACGGTGAACCGGAGAATGAAACGGAGAAACGAAGTAAGAAACGGAGAAACGAAGAAAGAAACGAAGAAACAAAGAAAGAAACGGAGAGTCGGAGAAATAAATGGAGAAACGAAGAAATAAACCGAGAATCGGAGAAAGAAACGGAGAAGCGATCAAAGAAACGGAGAAACGAAGAATGAAACGGAGAAACGAAGAAAGAAACGGAGAAACGAAGAAAGAAACGGAGAAACGAACAATGAAACGGAGAAACGAACAAAGAAATGGAGAAACGAACAAAGAAACGGAGAAACGGAGAAATAAATGGAGAAACGAAGAAATAAACGGAGAAACAAACAAGGAAACGGAGAGACGAAGAAAGCAACGGAGAAACGATGAAAGAAACGGAGAAACGAAGAAAGAAACGGAGAAACCAAGAAAGAAACGGAGATACGAAGAAAGAAACGGAGAAACGAAGAAAGAAACGGAGAAACGGAGAAATAAATGGAGAAACGAAGAAATAAACGGAGAAGCGAAGAAAGAAACGGAGAAGCAAAGAAAGAAACGGAGAAATGAACAAAGAAACGGAGGAACGAAGATAGAAACGGAGGAAAGAACAAAGAAACGGAGAAATAAATGGAGAAACGAAGAAATAAACCGAGAAACGGAGAAAGAAACGGAGTAACGAAGAAAGAAACGATGAAACGCAGAAAGGAACGGAGAAACGAACAAAAAAACGGAGAAACGAAGGAAGAAACGGAGAAACGAAGAAAGAAACGGAGAAACGAAGAAAGAAACGGAGAAACGAAGAAAGAACCGGAGTAACGAAGAAAGAAACGGAAAAACGGAGAAATAAATGGAGAAACGAAGAAATAAATGGAGAAACGAAGAAATAAACGGAGAAACGAAGAAAGAAACGGAGAAGCGAAGAGAGAAACGGAGAAACGAAGAAAGAAACGGAGAAACGAAGAGAGAAACGGAGAAACGAAGGAAGAAACGGAGTAACGAAGAAAGAAACGAAGAAACGAAGAAAGAAACGGAGAATCGGAGAAATAAATGGAGAAACGAAGAAATAAACGGAGAAACGAAGAAAGAAACGGAGAAACGAAGAGAGAAACGGAGAAACGAAGGAAGAAACGGAGTAACGAAGAAAGAAACGAAGAAACGAAGAAAGAAACGGAGAATCGGAGAAATAAATGGAGACACGAAGAAATAAACGGAGAAACGAACAAGGAAACGGAGAAACGAAGAAAGAAACGGACAAACGAAGACAGAAACGGAGAAACGAACAATGAAACGGAGAAACGAAGAAAGAAACGGAGAAACGAACAAAGAAACGGAGAAACGAACAAAGACACGGAGAAACGAAGAAAGAAACGGAGAAACGAAGAAAGAAACGCAGAAACGAAGAAAGAAACGGAGAAACGAAGAAAGAAACGGAGAAACGAACAAAGAAACGGAGAAACGGAGAAATAAATGGAGATACGAACAAAGAAACGGAGAAACGAACAAAGAAACGGAGAAACGAAGAAAGACAGGGAGGAACGGAGAAATAAATGGAGAAACGAAGAAGGAAACGGAGATACGAACAAAGAAACGGAGAAACGAACAAAGAAACGGAGAAACGAAGAAAGACAGGGAGGAACGGAGAAATAACTGGAGAAACGAAGAAATAAACGGAGAAACGAAGAAAGAAACGGAGAAACGAAGAAAGAAGCGGAGAAATAAATGGAGAAACAAAGGTATAAACGGAGAAACGAAGAAAGAAACGGAGAAACGAAGAAACGATGAAAGAAACGGAGAAACGAAGAAAGAAACGGAGAAACGAAGAAAGAAACAGGGTAACGAAGACAGAAACGGACAAACGGAGAAATAACTGGAGAAACGAAGAAAGAAACGGAGAAACGAACGAAGAAACGGAGAAACGAACAAAGAAACGGAGAAACGAAGAAAGAAACGGAGATACGAACAAAGAAACGGAGAAACGAACAAAGAAACGGAGAAACGAAGAAAGACAGGGAGGAACGGAGAAATAAATGGAGAAACGAAGAAATAAACGGAGAAACGAATAAATAAACGGAGAAACGAATAAAGAAACGGAGAAACGAAGAAAGAAACGGAGATACGAACAAAGAAACGGAGAAACGAACAAAGAAACGGAGAAACGAACAAAGAAACGGAGAAACGAAGAAAGAAACGGAGAAACGAAGAAAGAAACGGAGAAACGAACAAAGAAACGGAGAAAGGAAGAAAGAAACTGAGAAATAAATGGAGACACGAAGAAATAAACGGAGAAACGAACAAGGAAACGGAGAAACGAAGAAAGAAACGGACAAACGAAGACAGAAACGGAGAAACGAACAAAGAAACGGAGAAACGGAGAAATAAATGGAGAAACGAAGAAATAAACGGAGAAACGAAGAAAGAAACAGAGAAACGAACAATGAAACGCAGAAACGAAGAATGAAACGGAGAAGTAAATGGAGAAACGAAGGAAGAAACGGAGAAACGAAGAAAGAAACGGAGAAACGGAGAAATAAATGGAGAAACGAAGAAATAAACGGAGAAGCGAAGAAAGAAACGGAGAAGCAAAGAAAGAAACGGAGAAACGAACAAAGAAACGGAGAAACGAAGATAGAAACAGAGAAAAGAACAAAGAAACGGAGAAATAAATGGCGAAACGAAGAAATAAACCGAGAAACGGAGAAAGAAACGGAGTAACGAACAAAGAAACGATGAAACGCAGAAAGGAACGGAGAAACGAGCAAAGAAACGGAGAAACGAAGAAAGAAACGGAGAAACGAAGAAAGAAACGGAGAAACGGACAAAGAAACGGAGAAACGAAGAAAGATACGGAGAAATGGTGAAATAAACGGAGAAAGGAAGAAATAAATGGAGAAACGAACAAGCAAACGGAGAAACGAAGAAAGAAACGGAGAAACGAAGAAAGAAATGAAGAAAAGAAGAAAGAAACGAAGAAACGAAGAAAGAAAAGGAAAAACGAACAAAAAAACGGAGAAACGAAGGAAGAAACGGAGAAACGAAGAAAGAAACGGAGAAACGAAGAAAGAAACGGAGAAACGAAGAAAGAACCGGAGTAACGAAGAAAGAAACGGAGAAACGGAGAAATAAATGGAGAAACGAAGAAATAAATGGAGAAACGAAGAAATAAACGGAGAAACGAAGAAAGAAACGGAGAAACGAAGAGAGAAACGGAGAAACGAAGGAAGAAACGGAGTAACGAAGAAAGAAACGAAGAAACGGAGAATCGGAGATATAAATGGAGACACGAAGAAATAAACCGAGAAACGGAGAAAGAAACGGAGAAACGATCAATGAAACGGAGAAACGAAGAAATAAACCGAGAAACGGAGAAAGAAACGGAGAAACAATCAATGAAACGGAGAAACGAACACAGAAACGAAGAAATAAACGGAGAAACGAAGAAAGAAACGGAGTAACGAAGAAAGAAACGAAGAAACGAAGAAAGAAACGGAGAATCGGAGAAATAAATGGAGAAACGAAGAAATAAACGGAGAAACGAAGAAAGAAACGGAGAAACGAAGAGAGAAACGGAGAAACGAAGGAAGAAACGGAGTAACGAAGAAAGAAACGAAGAAACGAAGAAAGAAACGGAGAATCGGAGAAATAAATGGAGACACGAAGAAATAAACCGAGAAACGGGGAAAGAAACGGAGAAACGATCAATGAAACGGGGAAACGAAGAAATAAACCGAGAAACGGAGAAAGAAACGGAGAAACAATCAATGAAACGGAGAAACGAACAAAGAAACGAAGAAACGAAGAAAGAAACGGAGAAACGGGGAAATAAATGGAGAAACGAAGAAATAAACGGAGAAACGAAGAAAGAAACGGAGAAACGAAGAGAGAAACGGAGAAACGAAGGAAGAAACGGAGTAACGAAGAAAGAAACGAAGAAACGAAGAAAGAAACGGAGAATCGCAGAAATAAATGGAGACACGAAGAAATAAACCGAGAAACGGAGAAAGAAACGGAGAAACGATCAATGAAACGGAGAAACGAAGAAATAAACCGAGAAACGGAGAAAGAAACGGAGAAACACTCAATGAAACGGAGAAACGAACAAAGAAACGAAGAAATAAAGGGAGAAACGAAGAAAGAAACGGAGTAACGAAGAAAGAAACGAAGAAACGGAGAATCGGAGAAATAAATGGAGAAACGAAGAAATAAACGGAGAAACGAAGAAAGAAACGGAGAAACGAAGAGAGAAACGGAGAAACGAAGGAAGAAACGGAGTAACGAAGAAAGAAACGAAGAAACGAAGAAAGAAACGGAGAATCGCAGAAATAAATGGAGACACGAAGAAATAAACCGAGAAACGGGGAAAGAAACGGAGAAACGATCAATGAAACGGGGAAACGAAGAAATAAACCTAGAAACGGAGAAAGGAACGGAGAAACAATCAATGAAACGGAGAAACGAACAAAGAAACGAAGAAACGAAGAAAGAAACGGAGAAACGGGGAAATAAATGGAGAAACGAAGAAATAAACGGAGATACGAAGAAAGAAACGGAGAAACGAAGAGAGAAACGGAGAAACGAAGGAAGAAACGGAGTAACGAAGAAAGAAACGAAGAAACGAAGAAAGAAACGGAGAATCGCAGAAATAAATGGAGACACGAAGAAATAAACCGAGAAACGGAGGAAGAAACGGAGAAACGATCAATGAAACGGAGAAACGAAGAAATAAACCGAGAAACGGAGAAAGAAACGGAGAAACAATCAATGAAACGGAGAAACGAACAAAGAAACGAAGAAATAAACAGAGAAACGAAGAAAGAAACGGAGTAACGAAGAAAGAAACGAAGAAACGAAGAAAGAAACGGAGAATCGGAGAAATAAATGGAGAAACGAAGAAATAAACGGAGAAACGAAGAAAGAAACGGAGTAACGAAGAAAGAAACGAAGAAACGAAGAAAGAAACGGAGAATCGGAGAAATAAATGGAGACACGAAGAAATAAACCGAGAAACGGGGAAAGAAACGGAGAAACGATCAATGAAACGGGGAAACGAAGAAATAAACCGAGAAACGGAGAAAGAAACGGAGAAACAATCAATGAAACGGAGAAACGAACAAAGAAACGAAGAAACGAAGAAAGAAACGGAGAAACGGGGAAATAAATGGAGAAACGAAGAAATAAACGGAGAAACGAAGGAAGAAACGGAGAAACGAAGAGAGAAACGGAGAAACGACGGAAGAAACGGAGTAACGAAGAAAGAAACGAAGAAACGAAGAAAGAAACGGAGAATCGCAGAAATAAATGGAGACACGAAGAAATTAACCGAGAAACGGAGAAAGAAACGGAGAAGCGATCAATGAAACGGGGAAACGAACAAAGAAACGGAGTAACGAAGAAAGAAACGGAGAAACGGTGAAAGAAACGTAGTAACGAAGAGAGAAACGGAGAAACGAAGGAAGAAACGGAGAAACGAAGAGAGAAACGGAGAAACGAAGGAAGAAACGGAGTAACGAAGAAAGAAACGAAGAAACGAAGAAAGAAACTGAGAATCGCAGAAATAAATGGAGACACGAAGAAATAAACCGAGAAACGGGGAAAGAAACGGAGAAACGATCAATGAAACGGGGAAACGAAGAAATAAACCGAGAAACGGAGAAAGAAACGGAGAAACAATCAATGAAACGGAGAAACGAACAAAGAAACGAAGAAACGAAGAAAGAAACGGAGAAACGGGGAAATAAATGGAGAAACGAAGAAATAAACGGAGAAACGAAGAAAGAAACGGAGAAACGAAGAGAGAAACGGAGAAACGAAGGAAGAAACGGAGTAACGAAGAAAGAAACGAAGAAACGAAGAAAGAAACGGAGAATCGCAGAAATAAATGGAGACACGAAGAAATAAACCGAGAAACGGAGGAAGAAACGGAGAAACGATCAATGAAACGGAGAAACGAAGAAATAAACCGAGAAACGGAGAAAGAAACGGAGAAACAATCAATGAAACGGAGAAACGAACAAAGAAACGAAGAAACGAAGAAAGAAACGGAGAAACGGGGAAATAAATGGAGAAACGAAGAAATAAACGGAGAAACGAAGGAAGAAACGGAGAAACGAAGAGAGAAACGGAGAAACGAAGGAAGAAACGGAGTAACGAAGAAAGAAACGAAGAAACGAAGAAAGAAACGGAGAATCGCAGAAATAAATGGAGAAACGAAGAAATAAACGGAGAAACGAAGAAAGAAACGGAGAAACGAAGAGAGAAACGGAGAAACGAAGGAAGAAACGGAGTAACGAAGAAAGAAACGAAGAAACGAAGAAAGAAACGGAGAATCGGAGAAATAAATGGAGACACGAAGAAATAAACCGAGAAACGGGGAAAGAAACGGAGAAACGATCAATGAAACGGGGAAACGAAGAAATAAACCGAGAAACGGAGAAAGAAACGGAGAAACAATCAATGAAACGGAGAAACGAACAAAGAAACGAAGAAACGAAGAAAGAAACGGAGAAACGGGGAAATAAATGGAGAAACGAAGAAATAAACGGAGAAACGAAGGAAGAAACGGAGAAACGAAGAGAGAAACGGAGAAACGAAGGAAGAAACGGAGTAACGAAGAAAGAAACGAAGAAACGAAGAAAGAAACGGAGAATCGCAGAAATAAATGGAGACACGAAGAAATAAACCGAGAAACGGAGAAAGAAACGGAGAAGCGATCAATGAAACGGGGAAACGAACAAAGAAACGGAGTAACGAAGAAAGAAACGGAGAAACGGTGAAAGAAACGTAGTAACGAAGAGAGAAACGGAGAAACGAAGGAAGAAACGGAGTAACGAAGAAAGAATCGTAGAAACGAAGAAATAAATGGAGAAACGAGGAAAGAAACGGAGAAACGAACAAAGAAACGGAGAAACGAACAAAGAAACGGAGAAACGAACAAAGAAACGGAGAAACGAACAAAGAAACGGAGAAACGAACAAAGAAACGGAGAAACGAACAAAGAAACGGAGAAACGAAGAATGAAACGGAGAAACGAAGAAAGAAAAGGAGAAACGAACAAAGAAACGGAGAAAGGAAGAAAGAAACGGAGAAATAAATGGAGACACGAAGAAATAAACGGAGAAACGAACAAGGAAACGGAGAAACGAAGAAAGAAACGGACAAACGAAGAAAGAAACGGAGAAACGAAGAAAGAAACGGAGAAACGAACAAAGAAACCGAGAAACGAAGAAAGAAACGGAGGAATAAATGGAGAAACGAAGAAATAAACGTAGAAACGAACAAGGAAACGGAGAAACGAAGAAAGAAACGGAGAAACGAACAAAGAAACGGAGAAACGAACAAAGAAACGGAGAAACGAAGAAAGAAACGGAGAAACGAACAAAGAAACGGAGAAACGAAGAAAGAAACGGAGAAACGAAGAAAGAAACGAAGAAACGAAGAAAGAAACGGAGAATCGGAAAAATAAATGGAGACACGAAGAAATAAACCGAGAAACGGGGAAAGAAACGGAGAAACGATCAATGAAACGGGGAAACGAAGAAATAAACCGAGAAACGGAGAAAGAAACGGAGAAACAATCAATGAAACGGAGAAACGAACAAAGAAACGAAGAAACGAAGAAAGAAACGGAGAAACGGGGAAATAAATGGAGAAACGAAGAAATAAACGGAGAAACGAAGAAAGAAACGGAGAAACGAAGAGAGAAACGGAGAAACGAAGGAAGAAACGGAGTAACGAAGAAAGAAACGAAGAAACGAAGAAAGAAACGGAGAATCGCAGAAATAAATGGAGACACGAAGAAATAAACCGAGAAACGGAGAAAGAAACGGAGAAGCGATCAATGAAACGGGGAAACGAACAAAGAAACGGAGTAACGAAGAAAGAAACGGAGAAACGGTGAAAGAAACGTAGTAACGAAGAGAGAAACGGAGAAACAAAGGAAGAAACGGAGTAACGAAGAAAGAATCGTAGAAACGAAGAAATAAATGGAGAAACGAGGAAAGAAACGGAGAAACGAACAAAGAAACGGAGAAACGAACAAAGAAACGGAGAAACGAAGAAAGAAACGGAGAAACGAAGAAAGAAAAGGAGAAACGAACAAAGAAACGGAGAAACGAAGAAAGAAACGGAGGAATAAATGGAGAAACGAAGAAATAAACGGAGAAACGAACAAGGAAACGGGGAAACGAAGAAAGAAACGGAGAAACGAAGAAAGAAACGGAGAAACGAAGAAAGAAACGGAGAAACGAAGAAAGAAACGGAGAAACGAACAAAGACACGGAGAAACGAAGAAAGAAACGGAGAAACGAAGAAAGAAACGCAGAAACGAAGAAAGAAACGGAGAAACGAACAAAGAAACGGAGAAAGGAAGAAAGAAACGGAGAAATAAATGGAGACACGAAGAAATAAACGGAGAAACGAACAAGGAAACGGAGAAACGAAGAAAGAAACGGACAAACGAAGAAAGAAACGGAGAAACGAAGAAAGAAAAGGAGAAACGAACAAAGAAACGGAGAAACGAAGAAAGAAACGGAGGAATAAATGGAGAAACGAAGAAATAAACGGAGAAACGAACCAGGAAACGGGGAAACGAAGAAAGAAACGGAGAAACGAACAAAGAAACGGAGAAACGAAGAAAGAAACGGAGAAACGAAGAAAGAAACGGAGAAACGAACAAAGACACGGAGAAACGAAGAAAGAAACGGAGAAACGAAGAAAGAAACGCAGAAACGAAGAAAGAAACGGAGAAACGAACAAAGAAACGGAGAAACGAAGAAAGAAACGGAGAAACGAAGAAAGAAACGGAGAAACGAACAAAGACACGGAGAAACGAAGAAAGAAACGGAGAAACGAAGAAAGAAACGCAGAAACGAAGAAAGAAACGGAGAAACGAACAAAGAAACGGAGAAACGAAGAAAGAAACGGAGAAACGAACAAAGAAACGGAGAAACGAACAAAGAAACGGAGAAACGAACAAAGCAACGGAGAAACGAAGAAAGAAACGGAGAAATAAATGGAGAAACGAAGAAATAAACGGAGAAACGAACAAGGAAACGGAGAAACGAAGAAAGAAACGGAGAAACGAAGAAAGAAACGCAGAAACGAAGAAAGAAACGGAGAAACGAACAAAGAAGCGGAGAAACGAACAAAGAAACGGAGAAACGAAGAAAGAAACGGAGAAACGGAGAAATAAATGGAGAAACGAAGATATAAACGGAGAAACGAAGATAGAAACGGTGAAACGAAGAAAGAAACGGAGAAACGAAGAAAGAAACGGAGAAACGAAGAGAGAAACGGAGAAACGAAGGAAGAAACGGAGTAACGAAGAAAGAAACGAAGAAACGAAGAAAGAAACGGAGAATCGCAGAAATAAATGGAGACACGAAGAAATAAACCGAGAAACGGAGGAAGAAACGGAGAAACGATCAATGAAACGGAGAAACGAAGAAATAAACCGAGAAACGGAGAAAGAAACGGAGAAACAATCAATGAAACGGAGAAACGAACAAAGAAACGAAGAAACGAAGAAAGAAACGGAGAAACGGGGAAATAAATGGAGAAACGAAGAAATAAACGGAGAAACGAAGGAAGAAACGGAGAAACGAAGAGAGAAACGGAGAAACGAAGGAAGAAACGGAGTAACGAAGAAAGAAACGAAGAAACGAAGAAAGAAACGGAGAATCGCAGAAATAAATGGAGAAACGAAGAAATAAACGGAGAAACGAAGAAAGAAACGGAGAAACGAAGAGAGAAACGGAGAAACGAAGGAAGAAACGGAGTAACGAAGAAAGAAACGAAGAAACGAAGAAAGAAACGGAGAATCGGAGAAATAAATGGAGACACGAAGAAATAAACCGAGAAACGGGGAAAGAAACGGAGAAACGATCAATGAAACGGGGAAACGAAGAAATAAACCGAGAAACGGAGAAAGAAACGGAGAAACAATCAATGAAACGGAGAAACGAACAAAGAAACGAAGAAACGAAGAAAGAAACGGAGAAACGGGGAAATAAATGGAGAAACGAAGAAATAAACGGAGAAACGAAGGAAGAAACGGAGAAACGAAGAGAGAAACGGAGAAACGAAGGAAGAAACGGAGTAACGAAGAAAGAAACGAAGAAACGAAGAAAGAAACGGAGAATCGCAGAAATAAATGGAGACACGAAGAAATAAACCGAGAAACGGAGAAAGAAACGGAGAAGCGATCAATGAAACGGGGAAAGGAACAAAGAAACGGAGTAACGAAGAAAGAAACGGAGAAACGGTGAAAGAAACGTAGTAACGAAGAGAGAAACGGAGAAACGAAGGAAGAAACGGAGTAACGAAGAAAGAATCGTAGAAACGAAGAAATAAATGGAGAAACGAGGAAAGAAACGGAGAAACGAACAAAGAAACGGAGAAACGAACAAAGAAACGGAGAAACGAACAAAGAAACGGAGAAACGAACAAAGAAACGGAGAAACGAACAAAGAAACGGAGAAACGAACAAAGAAACGGAGAAACGAACAAAGAAACGGAGAAACGAAGAATGAAACGGAGAAACGAAGAAAGAAAAGGAGAAACGAACAAAGAAACGGAGAAAGGAAGAAAGAAACGGAGAAATAAATGGAGACACGAAGAAATAAACGGAGAAACGAACAAGGAAACGGAGAAACGAAGAAAGAAACGGACAAACGAAGAAAGAAACGGAGAAACGAAGAAAGAAACGGAGAAACGAACAAAGAAACCGAGAAACGAAGAAAGAAACGGAGGAATAAATGGAGAAACGAAGAAATAAACGTAGAAACGAACAAGGAAACGGAGAAACGAAGAAAGAAACGGAGAAACGAACAAAGAAACGGAGAAACGAACAAAGAAACGGAGAAACGAAGAAAGAAACGGAGAAACGAACAAAGAAACGGAGAAACGAAGAAAGAAACGGAGAAACGAAGAAAGAAACGAAGAAACGAAGAAAGAAACGGAGAATCGGAAAAATAAATGGAGACACGAAGAAATAAACCGAGAAACGGGAAAAGAAACGGAGAAACGATCAATGAAACGGGGAAACGAAGAAATAAACCGAGAAACGGAGAAAGAAACGGAGAAACAATCAATGAAACGGAGAAACGAACAAAGAAACGAAGAAACGAAGAAAGAAACGGAGAAACGGGGAAATAAATGGAGAAACGAAGAAATAAACGGAGAAACGAAGAAAGAAACGGAGAAACGAAGAGAGAAACGGAGAAACGAAGGAAGAAACGGAGTAACGAAGAAAGAAACGAAGAAACGAAGAAAGAAACGGAGAATCGCAGAAATAAATGGAGACACGAAGAAATAAACCGAGAAACGGAGAAAGAAACGGAGAAGCGATCAATGAAACGGGGAAACGAACAAAGAAACGGAGTAACGAAGAAAGAAACGGAGAAACGGTGAAAGAAACGTAGTAACGAAGAGAGAAACGGAGAAACAAAGGAAGAAACGGAGTAACGAAGAAAGAATCGTAGAAACGAAGAAATAAATGGAGAAACGAGGAAAGAAACGGAGAAACGAACAAAGAAACGGAGAAACGAACAAAGAAACGGAGAAACGAACAAAGAAACGGAGAAACGAAGAAAGAAAAGGAGAAACGAACAAAGAAACGGAGAAACGAAGAAAGAAACGGAGGAATAAATGGAGAAACGAAGAAATAAACGGAGAAACGAACAAGGAAACGGGGAAACGAAGAAAGAAACGGAGAAACGAAGAAAGAAACGGAGAAACGAACAAAGAAACGGAGAAACGAAGAAAGAAACGGAGAAACGAACAAAGACACGGAGAAACGAAGAAAGAAACGGAGAAACGAAGAAAGAAACGCAGAAACGAAGAAAGAAACGGAGAAACGAACAAAGAAACGGAGAAAGGAAGAAAGAAACGGAGAAATAAATGGAGACACGAAGAAATAAACGGAGAAACGAACAAGGAAACGGAGAAACGAAGAAAGAAACGGACAAACGAAGAAAGAAACGGAGAAACGAAGAAAGAAAAGGAGAAACGAACAAAGAAACGGAGAAACGAAGAAAGAAACGGAGGAATAAATGGAGAAACGAAGAAATAAACGGAGAAACGAACCAGGAAACGGGGAAACGAAGAAAGAAACGGAGAAACGAACAAAGAAACGGAGAAACGAAGAAAGAAACGGAGAAACGAAGAAAGAAACGGAGAAACGAACAAAGACACGGAGAAACGAAGAAAGAAACGGAGAAACGAAGAAAGAAACGCAGAAACGAAGAAAGAAACGGAGAAACGAACAAAGAAACGGAGAAACGAAGAAAGAAACGGAGAAACGAAGAAAGAAACGGAGAAACGAACAAAGACACGGAGAAACGAAGAAAGAAACGGAGAAACGAAGAAAGAAACGCAGAAACGAAGAAAGAAACGGAGAAACGAACAAAGAAACGGAGAAACGAAGAAAGAAACGGAGAAACGAACAAAGAAACGGAGAAACGAACAAAGAAACGGAGAAACGAACAAAGCAACGGAGAAACGAAGAAAGAAACGGAGAAATAAATGGAGAAACGAAGAAATAAACGGAGAAACGAACAAGGAAACGGAGAAACGAAGAAAGAAACGGAGAAACGAAGAAAGAAACGCAGAAACGAAGAAAGAAACGGAGAAACGAACAAAGAAGCGGAGAAACGAACAAAGAAACGGAGAAACGAAGAAAGAAACGGAGAAACGGAGAAATAAATGGAGAAACGAAGATATAAACGGAGAAACGAAGATAGAAACGGTGAAACGAAGAAAGAAACGGAGAAACGAAGAAAGAAACGGAGAAACGAAGAAAGAAACAGAGAAACGAACAATGAAACGCAGAAACGAAGATTGAAACGGAGAAATAAATGGAGAAACGAAGAAATATACTGAGAAACGGAAAAAGAAACGGAGAAACGAACAAAGAAACGGAGAAACGAACAAAGAAACGGAGAAACGAACAAAGAAATGGAGAAACGAACAATGAAACGGAGAAACGAACAAAGAAACGGACAAACGGAGAAATAACTGGAGAAACGAAGAAATAAACGGAGAAACGAAGAAAGAAACGGTGAAACGAAGAAAGAAACGGAGAAACGAACAAAGAAGCGGAGAAACGAAGAAAGAAACGGAGAAATAAATGGAGAAACAGAGAAACGAACAATGAAACGCAGAAACGAAGATTGAAACGGAGAAATAAATGGAGAAACGAAGAAATATACTGAGAAACGGAAAAAGAAACGGAGAAACGAACAAAGAAACGGAGAAACGAAGAAAGAAACGGAGAAACGAAGAAAGAAACGGAGAAACGGAGAAATAAATGGAGAAGCGAAGAAATAAACGGAGAAACGAAGAAAGAAACGGTCAAACGAAGAAAGAAACGGAGAAACGAAGAAAGAAACGGAGAAACGAAGAAAGAAACGGAGAAACGAAGATATAAACGGAGAAACGAAGAAACAAACGGAGAAACGAAGAAACGATAAAAGGAACGGAGAAACGAAGAAAGAAACGGAGAAACGAAGAAAGAAACGGAGAAACGTAGAGAGAAACGGAGAAACGAAGCAAGAAACGGAGAAGCGAAGAAAGAAACGGAGAAACGAAGAAAGAAACAGAGAAACGAAGAGAGAAATGGAGAAACAAAGAAAGAAACGGAGAAACGAAGAAAGAAACGGAGTAACGGAGAAGAAACGAAGAAACGAAGAAAGAAACGGAGAAATAAATGGAGAAACGAAGAAATAAACGGAGAAACGAACAAGGAAACGGGGAAACGAAGAAAGAAACGAAGAAACGAAGAAAGAAACGGAGAAACGAAGATATAAACGGAGAAACGAAGAAACAAACGGAGAAACGAAGAAACGATAAAAGGAACGGAGAAACGAAGAAAGAAACGGAGAAACGAAGAAAGAAACGGAGAAACGTAGAGAGAAACGGAGAAACGAAGCAAGAAACGGAGAAGCGAAGAAAGAAACGGAGAAACGAAGAAAGAAACAGAGAAACGAAGAGAGAAATGGAGAAACAAAGAAAGAAACGGAGAAACGAAGAAAGAAACGGAGTAACGGAGAAGAAACGAAGAAACGAAGAAAGAAACGGAGAAATAAATGGAGAAACGAAGAAATAAACGGAGAAACGAACAAGGAAACGGGGAAACGAAGAAAGAAACGAAGAAACGAAGAAAGAAACGGAGAAACGAAGATATAAACGGAGAAACGAAGAAACAAACGGAGAAACGAAGAAACGATAAAAGGAACGGAGAAACGAAGAAAGAAACGGAGAAACGAAGAAAGAAACGGAGAAACGTAGAGAGAAACGGAGTAACGAAGCAAGAAACGGAGAAGCGAAGAAAGAAACGGAGAAACGAAGAAAGAAACAGAGAAACGAAGAGAGAAATGGAGAAACAAAGAAAGAAACGGAGAAACGAAGAAAGAAACGAAGTAACGGAGAAGAAACGAAGAAACGAAGAAAGAAACGGAGAAATAAATGGAGAAACGAAGAAATAAACGGAGAAACGAACAAGGAAACGGGGAAACGAAGAAAGAAACGGAGAAACGAAGAAAGAAACGGAGAAACGAACAAAGAAACGGAGAAACGAAGAAAGAAACGGAGGAACGAAGAAAGAAACGCAGAAACGAACAAAGAAACGGAGAAACGAACAAAGAAATGGAGAAACGAACAAAGAAACGGAGAAACGAACAAAGAAACGGAGAAACGAACAAAAAAACGGACAAACGAAGAAATAAACGGAGAAACGAAGAAAGAAACGGTGAAACGAAGAAAGAAACGGAGAAACGAAGAAAGAAACGGAGAAACGAAGAAAGAAACGGAGAAATAAATGAAGAAGCGAAGGAATAAACCGAGAAACCGAAAATGAACCGGAGAAACGAAGAAAGAAACGGAGAAACCAAGAAAGAAACGGAGAAACGAACAAACAAACGGAGAAACGAAGAAAGAAACGGAGAAATAAATGGAGAAACGAAGAAATAAACGGAGAAACGAACAAGGAAACGGAGAAACGAAGAAAGGAACGGAGAAACGAAGAAAGAAACGGAGAAACGAAGAAAGAAATGGAGAAACGAAGAAAGAAACGGAGAAACGAAGAAAGAAACGGAGACACGAAGAATGAAACGGAGAAACGAAGAAAGAAGCGGAGAAATAAATGGAGAAACAAAGGTATAAACGGAGAAACGAAGAAAGAAACGGAGAAACGAAGAAACGATGAAAGAAACGGCGAAACGAAGAAAGAAACGGAGAAACGAAGAAAGAAACAGGGTAACGAAGAAAGAAACGGACAAACGGAGAAATAAATGGAGAAACGAAGAAATAAACGTAGAAACGAACAATGAAACGGAGAAACGAAGAAAGAAACGGAGATATGAAGAAAGAAACGGAGAAACGAAGAAAGAAACGGAGAATCGGAGAAATAAATGGAGAAACGAAAAAATAAACCGAGAAACGGAGAAAGAAACGGATATACGAACAAAGAAACGGAGATACGAAGAAAGAAACGGAGAAACGATCAAAGAAACGGAGAAACGAAGAAAGAACCGAGAAACGAAGAAAGAATCGGAGAAACGCAGAAATAAATGGAGAAACGAAGAAATAAACGGTGAAACGGAGAATGAAACGGAGAAACGAAGTAAGAAACGGAGAAACGAAGAAAGAAACGAAGAAACAAAGAAAGAAACGGAGAGTCGGAGAAATAAATGGAGAAACGAAGAAATAAACCGAGAATCGGAGAAAGAAACGGAGAAGCGATCAAAGAAACGGAGAAACGAAGAATGAAACGGAGAAACGAAGAAAGAAACGGAGAAACGAAGAAAGAAACGGAGAAACGAACAATGAAACGGAGAAACGAACAAAGAAATGGAGAAACGAACAAAGAAACGGAGAAACGGAGAAATAAATGGAGAAACGAAGAAATAAACGGAGAAGCGAAGAAAGAAACGGAGAAGCAAAGAAAGAAACGGAGAAACGGAGAAATAAATGGAGAAACGAAGAAATAAACGGAGAAGCGAAGAAAGAAACGGAGAAGCAAAGAAAGAAACGGAGAAATGAACAAAGAAACGGAGGAACGAAGATAGAAACGGAGGAAAGAACAAAGAAACGGAGAAATAAATGGAGAAACGAAGAAATAAACCGAGAAACGGAGAAAGAAACGGAGTAACGAAGAAAGAAACGATGAAACGCAGAAAGGAACGGAGAAACGAACAAAAAAACGGAGAAACGAAGGAAGAAACGGAGAAACGAAGAAAGAAACGGAGAAACGAAGAAAGAAACGGAGAAACGAAGAAAGAACCGGAGTAACGAAGAAAGAAACGGAAAAACGGAGAAATAAATGGAGAAACGAAGAAATAAATGGAGAAACGAAGAAATAAACGGAGAAACGAAGAAAGAAACGGAGAAGCGAAGAGAGAAACGGAGAAACGAAGAAAGAAACGGAGAAACGAAGAGAGAAACGGAGAAACGAAGGAAGAAACGGAGTAACGAAGAAAGAAACGAAGAAACGAAGAAAGAAACGGAGAATCGGAGAAATAAATGGAGAAACGAAGAAATAAACGGAGAAACGAAGAAAGAAACGGAGAAACGAAGAGAGAAACGGAGAAACGAAGGAAGAAACGGAGTAACGAAGAAAGAAACGAAGAAACGAAGAAAGAAACGGAGAATCGGAGAAATAAATGGAGACACGAAGAAATAAACCGAGAAACGGAGAAAGAAACGGAGAAACGATCAATGAAACGGGGAAACGAAGAAATAAACCGAGAAACGGAGAAAGAAACGGAGAAACAATCAATGAAACGGAGAAACGAACAAAGAAACGAAGAAACGAAGAAAGAACGGAGAAACGGGGAAATAAATGGAGAAACGAAGAAATAAACGGAGAAACGAAGAAAGAAACGGAGAAACGAAGAGAGAAACGGAGAAACGAAGGAAGAAACGGAGTAACGAAGAAAGAAGCGAAGAAACGAAGAAAGAAACGGAGAATCGCAGAAATAAATGGAGACACGAAGAAATAAACCGAGAAACGGAGAAAGAAACGGAGAAGCGATCAATGAAACGGGGAAACGAACAAAGAAACGGAGAAACGAAGAAAGATACGGAGAAACGGTGAAATTAATGGAGAAACGAAGAAATAAATGGAGAAACGGACAAAGAAACGGAGAAACGAACAAAGAAACGGAGAAACGAACAAAGAAACGGAGAAACGGAGAAATAAATGGAAAAACGAAGAAATAGACGGAGAAACGAAAAAAGAAACGGAGAAACGAAGAAGGAAACGGAGAAACGAAGAAAGAAACGGAGAAACGAATAAAGAAACGGAGAAACTAAGAAAGAAACGAAGAAACGGAGAAATAAATGGTGAAACGAAGAAATAAACGTAGAAACGAAGAAAGAAACGGAGAAACGAGGAAAGAAACGGAGAAACGAAGAAAGAAATGAACAAAGGAAGAAAGAAACGAAGAAACGAAAAAAGAAACGGTGAAACGAACAAAGAAACGGAGAAATGAAGAAAGGAACGAAGGAACGAAGAAAGAAACGGAGAAACGAAGAAATAAACGGAGAAACGAAGAAAGAAACGGAGAAACGGAGAAATAAATGGAGAAACGAAGAAACAAACGGAGAAACGAAGAAAGAAACGGAGAAACGAAGAAAGAAACGGAGAAACGAAGAAAGAAACAGAGTAACGAAGAAAGAAACGAAGAAACGAACAAAGAAGCGGAGAAACGAACAAAGAAACGGAGAAACGCAGAAAGAAACGGAGAAACGTAGAAAGAAACGGAGAAACGAAGAAAGAAACGGAGAAACGAACAAAGAAACGGAGAAACGAAGAAAGAACCGGAGTAACGAAGAAAGAAACGGAGAAACGGAGAAATAAATGGAGAAACGAAGAAATAAATGGAGAAACGAAGAAATAAACGGAGAAACGAAGAAAGAAACGGAGAAACGAAGAGAGAAACGGAGAAACGAAGGAAGAAACGGAGTAACGAAGAAAGAAACGAAGAAACGAAGAAAGAAACGGAGAATCGGAGAAATAAATGGAGAAACGAAGAAATAAATGGAGAAACGAACAAGCAAACGGAGAAACGAAGAAAGAAACGGAGAAACTGAGAAAGAAACGGAGAAACGAACAAAGAAACGGAGAAACGAACAAAGAAACAGAGAAACGAACAAAGAAACGGAGAAACGAAGAAAGAAACGGAGAAACGGAGAAATAAATGGAGAAACGAAGAAACAAACGGAGAAACGAAGAAAGAAACGGAGAAACGAAGAAAGAAACGGAGAAACGAAGAAAGAAACAGAGTAACGAAGAAAGAAACGAAGAAACGAACAAAGAAGCGGAGAAACGAACAAAGAAACGGAGAAACGCAGAAAGAAACGGAGAAACGTAGAAAGAAACGGAGAAACGAAGAAAGAAACGGAGAAACGAACAAAGAAACGGAGAAACGAAGAAAGAACCGGAGTAACGAAGAAAGAAACGGAGAAACGGAGAAATAAATGGAGAAACGAAGAAATAAATGGAGAAACGAAGAAATAAACGGAGAAACAAACAAGGAAACGGAGAGACGAAGAAAGCAACGGAGAAACGATGAAAGAAACGGAGAAACGAAGAAAGAAACGGAGAAACCAAGAAAGAAACGGAGATACGAAGAAAGAAACGGAGAAACGAAGAAAGAAACGGAGAAACGGAGAAATAAATGGAGAAACGAAGAAATAAACGGAGAAGCGAAGAAAGAAACGGAGAAGCAAAGAAAGAAACGGAGAAACGAACAAAGAAACGGAGGAACGAAGATAGAAACGGAGAAAAGAACAAAGAAACGGAGAAATAAATGGAGAAACGAAGAAATAAACCGAGAAACGGAGAAAGAAACGGAGTAACGAAGAAAGAAACGATGAAACGCAGAAAGGAACGGAGAAACGAACAAAAAAACGGAGGAACGAAGGAAGAAACGGAGAAACGAAGAAAGAAACGGAGAAACGAAGAAAGAAACGGAGAAACGAAGAAAGAACCGGAGTAACGAAGCAAGAAACGGAGAAACGGAGAAATAAATGGAGAAACGAAGAAATAAATGGAGAAAAGAAGAAATAAACGGAGAAACGAAGAAAGAAACGGAGAAACGAAGAGAGAAACGGAGAAACGAAGGAAGAAACGGAGTAACGAAGAAAGAAACGAAGAAACGAAGAAAGAAACGGAGAATCGGAGAAATAAATGGAGAAACGAAGAAATAAACGGAGAAACGAAGAAAGAAACGGAGAAACGAAGAGAGAAACGGAGAAACGAAGGAAGAAACGGAGTAACGAAGAAAGAAACGAAGAAACGAAGAAAGAAACGGAGAATCGGAGAAATAATTGGAGACACGAAGAAATAAACCGAGAAACGGAGAAAGAACGGAGAAACGATCAATGAAACGGGGAAACGAAGAAATAAACCGAGAAACGGAGAAAGAAACGGAGAAGCAATCAATGAAACGGAGAAACGAAGAAAGAAACGAAGAAACGAAGAAAGAAACGGAGAAACGGGGAAATAAATGGAGAAACGAAGGAGGAAACGGAGTAACGAAGAAAGAAACGAAGAAACGGAGAATCGCAGAAATAAATGGAGACACGAAGAAATAAACCGAGAAACGGAGAAAGAAACGGAGAAGCGATCAATGAAACGGGGAAACGAACAAAGAAACGGAGAAACGAAGAAAGATACGGAGAAACGGTGAAATAAATGGAGAAACGAAGAAATAAATGGAGAAACGGACAAACAAACGGAGAAACGGAGAAACGAACAAAGAAATGGAGAAACGAACAAAGAAACGGAGAAACGGACAAACGGAGAAATAACTGGAGAAACGAAGAAATAAACGGAGAAACGAAGAAAGAAACGGTGAAACGAAGAAAGAAACGGAGAAACGAAGAAAGAAACGGAGAAACGAAGAAAGAAACGGAGAAATAAATGAAGAAACGAAGGAATAAACCGAGAAACGGAAAATGAAACGGAGAAACGATGAAAGAAACGGAGAAACCAAGAAAGAAACGGAGAAACGAACAAAGAAACGGAGAAACGAAGAAAGAAACGGAGAAATAAATGGAGAAACGAAGAAATAAACGGAGAAACGAACAAGGAAACGGAGAAACGAAGAAAGGAACGGACAAACGAAGAACGAAACGGAGAAACGAAGAAAGAAATGGAGAAACGAACAATGAAACGGAGAAACGAAGAAAGAAGCGGAGAAATAAATGGAGAAACAAAGGTATAAACGGAGAAACGAAGAAAGAAACGGAGAAACGAAGAAACGATGAAAGAAACGGAGAAACGAAGAAAGAAACGGAGAAACGAAGAAAGAAACAGGGTAACGAAGAAAGAAACGGACAAACGGAGAAATAAATGGAGAAACGAAGAAATAAACGGAGAAACGAACAATGAAACGGAGAAACGAAGAAAGAAACGGAGAAATGAAGAAAGAAACGGAGAAACGAAGAAAGAAACGGAGAATCGGAGAAATAAATGGAGAAACGAAAAAATAAACCGAGAAACGGAGAAAGAAACGGATAAACGAACAAAGAAACGGAGATACGAAGAAAGAAACGGAGAAACGATCAAAGAAACGGAGAAACGAAGAAAGAACCGGAGAAACGAAGAAGGAATCGGAGAAACGCAGAAATAAATGGAGAAACGAAGAAATAAACGGTGAAACGGAGAATGAAACGGAGAAACGAAGTAAGAAACGGAGAAACGAAGAAAGAAACGAAGAAACAAAGAAAGAAACGGAGAGTCGGAGAAATAAATGGAGAAACGAAGAAATAAACCGAGAATCGGAGAAAGAAACGGAGAAGCGATCAAAGAAGCGGAGAAACGAAGAATGAAACGGAGAAACGAAGAAAGAAACGGAGAAACGAAGAAAGAAACGGAGAAACGAACAATGAAACGGAGAAACGAACAAAGAAATGGAGAAACGAACAAAGAAACGGAGAAACGGAGAAATAAATGGAGAAACGAAGAAATAAACGGAGAAACAAACAAGGAAACGGAGCGACGAAGAAAGCAACGGAGAAACGATGAAAGAAACGGAGAAACGAAGAAAGAAACGGAGAAACCAAGAAAGAAACGGAGATACGAAGAAAGAAACGGAGAAACGAAGAAAGAAACGGAGAAACGGAGAAATAAATGGAGAAACGAAGAAATAAACGGAGAAGCGAAGAAAGAAACGGAGAAGCAAAGAAAGAAACGGACAAACGAACAAAGAAACGGAGGAACGAAAATAGAAACGGAGAAAAGAACAAAGAAACTGAGAAATAAATGGAGAAACGAAGAAATAAACCGAGAAACGGAGAAAGAAACGGAGTAACGAAGAAAGAAACGATGAAACGCAGAAAGGAACGGAGAAACGAACAAAAAAACGGAGAAACGAAGGAAGAAACGGAGAAACGCAAAAAGAAACGGAGGAACGAAGAAAGAAACGGAGAAACGAAGAAAGAACCGGAGTAACGAAGAAAGAATCGGAAAAACGGAGAAATAAATGGAGAAACGAAGAAATAAATGGAGAAACGAAGAAATAAACGGAGAAACGAAGAAAGAAAAGGAGAAACGAAGAGAGAAACGGAGAAACGAAGGAAGAAACGGAGTAACGAAGAAAGAAACGAAGAAACGAAGAAAGAAACGGAGAATCGGAGAAATAAATGGAGAAACGAAGAAATAAACGGAGAAACGAAGAAAGAAACGGAGAAACGAAGAAAGAATCGGAGAAACGAACAAAGAAACGGAGAAACGAACAAAGAAACGGAGAAACGAACATAGAAACGGAGTAACGAAGAAAGAAACGAAGAAACGAAGAAAGAAACGGAGAATCGGAGAAATAAATGGAGACACGAAGAAATAAACCGAGAAACGGAGAAAGAAACGGAGAAGCGATCAATGAAACGGGGAAACGAAGAAATAAACCGAGAAACGGAGAAAGAAACGGAGAAACAATCAATGAAACGGAGAAACGAACAAAGAAACGAAGAAACGAAGAAAGAAACGGAGAAACGGGGAAATAAATGGAGAAACGAAGAAATAAACGGAGAAACGAAGAAAGAAACGGAGAAACGAAGAGAGAAACGGAGAAACGAAGGAAGAAACGGAGTAACGAAGAAAGAAACGAAGAAACGAAGAAAGAAACGGAGAATCGCAGAAATAAATGGAGACACGAAGAAATAAACCGAGAAACGGAGAAAGAAACGGAGAAGCGATCAATGAAACGGGGAAACGAACAAAGAAGCGGAGAAACGAAGAAAGATACGGGGAAACGGTGAAATTAATGGAGAAACGAAGAAATAAATGGAGAAACGGACAAAGAAACGGAGAAACGAACAAAGAAACGGAGAAACGAACAAAGAAACGGAGAAACGAACAAAGAAACGGAGAAACGGAGAAATAAATGGAAAAACGAAGAAATAGACGGAGAAACGGAGAAACGAAGAAAGAAACGGAGAAACGAAGAAGGAAACGGAGAAACGAAGAAAGAAACGGAGAAACGAATAAAGAAATGAAGAAAGGAAGAAAGAAACGAAGAAACGAAGAAAGAAACGGTGAAACCAACAAAGAAACGGAGAAACGGAGAAACGAAGAAAGAAACGGAGAAACGAACAAAGAAACGGAGAAACGAACAAAGAAACGGAGAAACGAAGAAAGAATCGGAGAAACGAACAAAGAAACGGAGAAACGAAGAAAGATACGGAGAAACGGTGAAATAAATGGAGAAACGAAGAAATAAATGGAGAAACGGACAAAGAAACGGAGAAACGAACAAAGAAACGGAGAAACGGACAATGAAACGGAGAAACGAACAAAGAAACGGAGAAACGAACAAAGAAACGGAGAAACGAACAAAGAAACTGAGAAACGGAGAAATAAATGGAAAAACGAAGAAATAGGCGGAGAAACGAAGAAAGAAACGGAGAAACGAAGAAAGAATCGGAGAAACGAAGAAAGAAACGGAGAAACGAATAAAGAAACGGAGAAACTAAGAAAGAAACGAAGAAACGGAGAAATAAATGGAGAAACGAAGAAATAAACGTAGAAACGAAGAAAGAAACGGAGAAACGAGGAAAGAAACGGAGAAACGAAGAAAGAAATGAAGAAAGGAAGAAAGAAACGAAGAAACGAAAAAAGAAACGGTGAAACGAACAAAGAAACGGAGAAATGAAGAAAGAAACGAAGGAACGAAAAAAGAAACGGAGAAACGAAGAAATAAACGGAGAAACGGAGAAACGAAGAAATAAACGCAGAATCGAAGAAACAAACGGAGAAACGAAGAAAGAAACGGAGAAACGAAGAAAGATACGGAGAAACGAAGAAACGATGAAAGAAAGGAGAAACGAAGAAAGAAACGGAGAAACGAAGAAAGAAACGGGGAAACGAAGGAAGAAACGGAGAAACGAACAACGAAATGGAGAAACGAAGAAAGAAACTGAGAATCGGAGAAATAAATGGAGAAACGAAGAAATAAATGGAGAAACGAACAAGCAAACGGAGAAACGAAGAAAGAAACGGAGAAACGGAGAAAGAAACGGAGAAACGAACAAAGAAACGGAGAAACGAACAAAGAAACAGAGAAACGAACAAAGAAACGGAGAAACGAAGAAAGAAACGGAGAAACGGAGAAATAAATGGAGAAACGAAGAAACAAACGGAGAAACGAAGAAAGAAACGGAGAAACGAAGAAAGAAACGAAGAAACGAACAAAGAAGCGGAGAAACGAACAAAGAAACGGAGAAACGCAGAAAGAAACGGAGAAACGTAGATAGAAACGGAGAAACGAAGAAAGAAACGGAGAAACGAACAAAGAAACGGAGAAACGAAGAAAGAAACGGAGAAACGAACAAAGAAACAGAGAAACGAACAAAGAAACGGAGAAACGAAGAAAGAAACGGAGAAACGGAGAAATAAATGGAGAAACGAAGAAACAAACGGAGAAACGAAGAAAGAAACGGAGATACGAAGAAAGAAACGGAGAAACGAAGAAAGAAACGGAGAAACGGAGAAATAAATGGAGAAACGAAGAAATAAACGGAGAAGCGAAGAAAGAAACGGAGAAGCAAAGAAAGAAACGGAGAAACGAAAAAAGAAACGGAGGAACGAAGATAGAAACGGAGAAAAGAACAAAGAAACGGAGAAATAAATGGAGAAACGAAGAAATAAACCGAGAAACGGAGAAAGAAACGGAGTAACGAAGAAAGAAACGATGAAACGCAGAAAGGAACGGAGAAACGAACAAAAAAACGGAGGAACGAAGGAAGAAACGGAGAAACGAAGAAAGAAACGGAGAAACGAAGAAAGAAACGGAGAAACGAAGAAAGAACCGGAGTAACGAAGAAAGAAACGGAGAAACGGAGAAATAAATGGAGAAACGAAGAAATAAATGGAGAAACGAAGAAATAAACGGAGAAACGAAGAAAGAAACGGAGAAACGAAGAGAGAAACGGAGAAACGAAGAAAGAAACGGAGAAACGAATAAAGAAACGGAGAAACTAAGAAAGAAACGAAGAAACGGAGAAATAAATGGAGAAACGAAGAAATAAACGTAGAAACGAAGAAAGAAACGGAGAAACGAGGAAAGAAACGGAGAAACGAAGAAAGAAATGAAGAAAGGAAGAAAGAAACGAAGAAACGAAGAAAGAAACGGTGAAACCAACAAAGAAACGGAGAAACGGAGAAACGAAGAAAGAAACGGAGAAACGAACAAAGAAACGGAGAAACAACAAAGAAACGGAGAAACGAACAAAGAACCGGAGAAACGAAGAAAGAATCGGAGAAACGAACAAAGAAACGGAGAAACGAAGAAAGATACGGAGAAACGGTGAAATAAATGGAGAAACGAAGAAATAAATGGAGAAACGGAGAAAGAAACGGAGAAACGAAGTAAGAAACGGAGAAACGAAGAAAGAAACGGAGAAACGAAGAATGAAACGGAGAAACGAAGAAAGAAACGGAGAAATAAACGGAGAAACGAAGAAAGAAACGGAGAAACGAAGAAACGATGAAAAAGGAGAAACGAAGAAAGAAACGGAGAAACGAAGAAAGAAACGGAGAAACGAAGGAAGAAATGAAGAAAGGAAGAAAGAAACGAAGAAACGAAGAAAGAAACGGAGAAACGAATAAAGAAACGGAGAAACTAAGAAAGAAACGAAGAAACGGAGAAGTAAATGGAGAAACGAAGAAATAAACGTAGAAACGAAGAAAGAAATGAAGAAAGGAAGAAAGAAACGAAGAAACGAAGAAAGAAACGGTGAAACGAACAAAGAAACGGAGAAATGAAGAAAGAAACGAAGGAACGAAGAAAGAAACGGAGAAACGAAGAAATAAACTGAGAAACGGAGAAATAAATGGAAAAACGAAGAAATAGACGGAGAAACGAAGAAAGAAACGGAGAAACGAAGAAGGAAACGGAGAAACGAAGAAAGAAACGGAGAAACGAATAAAGAAACGGAGAAACTAAGAAAGAAACGAAGAAACGGAGAAATAAATGGAGAAACGAAGAAATAAACGTAGAAACGAAGAAAGAAACGGAGAAACGAGGAAAGAAACGGAGAAACGAAGAAAGAAATGAAGAAAGGAAGAAAGAAACGAAGAAACGAAGAAAGAAACGGTGAAACGAACAAAGAAACGGAGAAATGAAGAAAGAAACGAAGGAACGAAGAAAGAAACGGAGAAACGAAGAAATAAACGGAGAAACGAAGAAAGAAACGGAGAAACGAAGAAATAAACGCAGAATCGAAGAAACAAACGGAGAAACAAAGAAAGAAACGGAGAAACGAAGAAAGAAACGGAGAAACGGAGAAATAAATGGAGAAACGAAGGAATAAACAGAGAAACGAAGAAATAAACGTAGAAACGAAGAAAGAAATGAAGAAAGGAAGAAAGAAACGAAGAAACGAAGAAAGAAACGGTGAAACGAACAAAGAAACGGAGAAATGAAGAAAGAAACGAAGGAACGAAGAAAGAAACGGAGAAACGGAGAAAGAAACGGAGAAACGAAGTAAGAAACGGAGAAACGAAGAAAGAAACGGAGAAACGAAGAATGAAACGGAGAAACGAAGAAAGAAACGGAGAAATAAACGGAGAAACGAAGAAAGAAACGGAGAAACGAAGAAACGATGAAAAAGGAGAAACGAAGAAAGAAACGGAGAAACGAAGAAAGAAACGGTGAAACGAAGGAAGAAACGGAGAAACGAAGAACGAAATGGAGAAACGAAGAAAGAAACTGAGAAACGAAGAAAGAAACGGAGAATCGGAGAAATAAATGGAGAAACGAAGAAATAAATGGAGAAACGAACAAGCAAACGGAGAAACGAAGAAAGAAACGGAGAAACGGAGAAAGAAACGGAGAAACGAACAAAGAAACGGAGAAACGAACAAAGAAACAGAGAAACGAACAAAGAAACGGAGAAACGAAGATAGAAACGGAGAAACGGAGAAATAAATGGAGAAACGAAGAAACAAACGGAGAAACGAAGAAAGAAACGGAGAAACGAAGAAAGAAACGGAGAAACGAAGAAAGAAACAGAGTAACGAAGAAAGAAACGAAGAAACGAACAAAGAAGCGGAGAAACGAACAAAGAAACGGAGAAACGCAGAAAGAAACGGAGAAACGAAGAAAGAAACGGAGAAACGAAGAAAGAAACGGAGAAACGAACAAAGAAACGGAGAAACGAAGAAAGAAACGGAGAAACGGAAAAATAAATGGAGAAACGAAAAATAAACGGAGAAACGAACAAGGAAACGGAGAAACGAACAAAGAAACAGAGAAACGAAGAAAGAAACGGAGAAACGAAGAAAGAAACGGAGAAACGAACAAAGAAACGGAGAAACGAACAAAGAAACGGAGAAACGAACAAAAAAACGGAGAAACGAAGAAGCAAACGGAGAAACGAAGAAAGAAACGGAGAAACGAAGAACGAAACGGAGAAATGGAGAAATAAATGGAGAAACGAAGAAATAAACGGAGAGACGAAGAAAGAAACGGAGAAACGAGGAAAGAAACGGAGAAACGAAGAAAGAAACGGAGAAGCGAACAAGCAAACGGAGAAACGAAGAAAGAAACGGAGAAACGAAGAAAGAAACGGAGAAACGAAGAAAGAAACGGAGAAACGAACAAAGAAACGGAGAAACGAACAAAGAAACGGAGAAACGAACAAAAAAACGGAGAAACGAAGAAGCAAACGGAGAAACGAAGAAAGAAACGGAGAAACGAAGAACGAAACGGAGAAATGGAGAAATAAATGGAGAAACGAAGAAATAAACGGAGAGACGAAGAAAGAAACGGAGAAACGAGGAAAGAAACGGAGAAACGAAGAAAGAAACGGAGAAGCGAACAAAGAAACGGAGAAACGAAGAAAAAAACGGAGGAACGAAGAAAGAAACGGAGAAACGAAGAAAGAAACGGAGAAACGTTGAAGGAAACGGAGAAACGAAGAAATAAACGGAGAAACGAAGAAATAAACGGAGAATCGAAGAAGCAAACGGAGAAACGAAGAAAGAAGCGGAGAAACGAAGAAAGAAACGGAGAAACGAAGAAAGAAACGGAGAAGCGAACAAAGAAACGGAGAAACGAAGAAAGAAACGGAGGAACGAACAAAGAAACGGAGAAACGAACAAAGGAACGGAGAAACGAAGAAAGGAACGGAGAAACGGAGAAATAAATGGAGAAACGAAGAAATAAACGGAGGAACGAACCAGGAAACGGAGAAACGAAGAAAGAAACGGAGAGTCGGAGAAACAAATGGAGAAATGAAGAAAGAAACGGAGAATCGGAGAAATAAATGGAGAAACGAAGAAATAAATGGAGAAACGAACAAGCAAACGGAGAAACGAAGAAAGAGACGGAGAAACGGAGAAAGAAACGGAGAAACGAAGAAAGAAACGGAGAAACGAAGAAATAAACGCAGAATCGAAGAAACAAACGGAGAAACGAAGAAAGAAACGGAGAAACGAAGAAAGAAACGGAGAAACGGAGAAATAAATGGAGAAGCGAAGGAATAAACCGAGAAACGGAGAAACGAACAAAGAAACGGAGAAACGAACAAAGAAACGGGGAAACGGAGAAATAAATGGAGAAACGAAGAAATAAACGGAGAAACGGAGAAAGAAACGGAGAAACGAAGTAAGAAACGGAGAAACGAAGAAAGAAACGGAGAAACGAAGAATGAAACGGAGAAACGAAGAAAGAAACGGGGAAGTAAACGGAGAAACGAAGAAAGAAACGGAGAAACGAAGAAACGATGAAAGAAAGGAGAAACGAAGAAAGAAACGGAGAAACGAAGAAAGAAACGGAGAAACGAAGGAAGAAACGGAGAAACGAAGAACGAAATGGAGAAACGAAGAAAGAAACTGAGAAACGAAGAAAGAAACGGAGAATCGGAGAAATAAATGGAGAAACGAAGAAATAAATGGAGAAACGAACAAGCAAACGGAGAAACGAAGAAAGAGACGGAGAAACGGAGAAAGAAACGGAGAAACGAACAAAGAAACGGAGAAACGAACAAAGAAACAGAGAAACGAACAAAGAAACGGAGAAACGAAGAAAGAAACGGAGAAACGGAGAAATAAATGGAGAAACGAAGAAACAAACGGAGAAACGAAGAAAGAAACGGAGAAACGAAGAAAGAAACGGAGAAACGAAGAAAGAAACAGAGTAACGAAGAAAGAAACGAAGAAACGAACAAAGAAGCGGAGAAACGAACAAAGAAACGGAGAAAAGCAGAAAGAAACGGAGAAACGAAGAAAGAAACGGAGAAACGAAGAAAGAAACGGAGAAACGAACAAAGAAACGGAGAAACGAAGAAAGAAACGGAGAAACGGAGAAATAAATGGAGAAACGAAAAATAAACGGAGAAACGAACAAGGAAACGAAGAAACGAACAAAGAAACAGAGAAACGAAGAAAGAATCGGAGAAACGAAGAAAGAAACGGAGAAACGAAGAAAGAAACGGAGAAACGAACAAAGAAACTGAGAAACGAACAAAGAAACGGAGAAACGAAGAAGCAAACGGAGAAACGAAGAAAGAAACGGAGAAACGAAGAACGAAACGGAGAAATGGAGAAATAAATGGAGAAACGAAGAAATAAACGGAGAGACGAAGAAAGGAACGGAGAAACGAGGAAAGAAACGGAGAAACGAAGAAAGAAACGGAGAAGCGAACAAAGAAACGGAGAAACGAAGAAAGAAACGGAGGAACGAAGAAAGAAACGGAGAAACGAAGAAAGAAACGGAGAAACGTTGAAGGAAACGGAGAAACGAAGAAATAAACGGAGAAACGACGAAATAAACGGAGAATCGAAGAAGCAAACGGAGAAACGAAGAAAGAAAAGGAGAAAAGAAGAAAGAAACGGAGAAACGGAGAAATAAATGGAGAAACGAAGAAATAACCGGAGAAACGAAGAAAGAAACGGAGAAACAAACAAAGAATAGGAGAAACGAAGAAAGAAACGGAGAAACGGAGAAATAAATGCAGAAACGAAGAAATAAACGGAGAAACGAAGAAAGAAACGGAGAAACGACGAAAGAAACGGAGAATCGGAGGAAGAAACGGAGAAACGAAGAAAGAAAAGGAGAAAAGAAGAAAGAAACGAAGAAACGAAGAAAGAAACGGAGAAACGAAGAAATAAACGGAGAAACGATGACAGAAACGGAGAAACGAAGGAAGAAACGGAGTAACGAAGAAAGAAACGAAGAAACGAAGAAAGAAACGGAGAATCGGAGGAAGAAACGCAGTAACGATGAAAGAAACGAAGAAACGAAGAAAGAAACGGAGAATCGGAGAAATAAATGGCGAAACGAAGAAATAAACCGACAAACGGAGAAACGGAGAAACGATGAAACGAAGGAAGAAACGGGGAAACGAAGAAAGAAACGACGAAAGAAACACAGAATCGGAGAAATAAATGGAGAAACGAAGAAATAAACCGTGAATCGGAGAAAGAGACGGAGTAACGAAGAAAGAAACGAAGAAACGAAGAAAGAAACGGAGAAACGATGAAACAAATGGAGAAACGAAGAAAGGAACGGAGAAACGAAGAAAGAAACGGAGATACGAAGAAAGAACCGGAGAAACAAAAAAAGAAATGGAGAAACGAACAAAGAAACGGAGAAACGGTGATACGAAGAAAGAAACGGAGAAACAAAAAAAGAAATGGAGAAACGAACAAAGAAACGGAGAAACGGTGATACGAAGAAAGAAACGGAGAAACGAAGAAAGAAACGGATAAACGAAGAATGAAACGGAGGAACGAAGACAGAAACGGAGAAAACATGGAGAAACGAAGATATAAACGGAGAAACGAAGAAAGAAACGGAGAAACGAAGAAACGATGAAAGAAACGGAGAAACAAAGAAAGAAACGGAGAAACGAACAAAGAAACGGAGAAACGAACTAAGAAACGGAGAAATGAACAAAGAAACGGAGAATCGAACAAAGAAACGTTTCTCCGTTTCTCCGTTTCTCGGTTTCTCCGTTTCTCCGTTTCTCGGTTTCTCCGATTCTCGGTTTCTACGTTTCTCCGTTTTTCGGTTTCTCCGTTTTCCCGTTTCTCGGTTTCTCCGTTTCTCCGTTTCTCCGTTTCTCGGTTTCTCCGTTTCTCCGTTTCTCCGTTTCTCTGTTTCTCCGTTTCTCTGTTTCTCGGTTTCTCCGTTTCTCCGTTTCTCGGTTTTTCCGTTTCTCCGTTTCTCCGTTTCTCCGTTTCTCCGTTTCTCGTTTTCTCTGTTTCTCCGTATCTCCGTTTCTCCGTTTCTCGGTTTCTCCGTTTCTCCGTATCTCGGTTTCTCCGTTTCTCGGTTTTTCCGTTTCTCCGTTTCTCGGTTTTTCCATTTCTCCGTTTCTCCGTTTCACCGTTTTTTGTTCGTTTCTCCATTTATTTCTCCGATTCTCCGTTTCTTTCTTCGTTTCTCCGTTTATTTGTTCCTTTCTCCACTTATTTCTCCGTTCCTCCGTTTCTTTGTCCGTTTCTCCGTTTCTTTGTTCGTTTCTCCATTCCTTTCTTCGTTTCTCCGTTTATTTCTTCGCTTCTCCATTTCTTTGTTCGTTTCTCCGTTTCTTTGTTCGTTTCTTCGTTTCTTTGTTCGTTTCTCCGTTTCTTTGTTCGTTTCTCCGTTTCGTTCTCCGTTTCTCGGTTTATTTCTTCGTTTCTCCATTTATATATCCGATTCTCCGTTTCTTTCTTCGTTTCTCCGTTTCTTTCTTCGTTTCTTCGTTTCTTTCTTCGTTTCTCCGTTTCTTTCTTCGTTTCTCCGTTTCTTTCTTCGTTTCTCCGTTTCTTTGTTCGTCTCTCCGTTTCTTTGTTCGTTTCTCCGTTCCTTTCTTCGTTTCTGCGTTTATTTCTTCGTTTCTCCGTTTCTTTCTTCGTTTCTCCGTTTCTTTGTTCGTCTCTATGTTTCTTTGTTCGTTTCTCCGTTTCTCCGTTTCTTTCTTCGTTTGACCATTTCTTTGTTCGTTTGTCTGTTTGTTTCTTCGATTCTCCATTTATTTCTCCGTTTCTCCGTTTCTTTGCTCGTTTCTCCGTTTCTTTGTTCGTTTCTTCGTTTCTTTCTTCGTTTCTCCGTTTGTTTCTTCGTTTCTCCATTTATTTCTCCGTTTCTCCGTTTCTTTCTTCGTTTCTCCGTTTCTTTTTTCGTTTCTCCGTTTCTTCCTTCGTTTCTTCGTTTCTCCGTTTCTCCGTTTCTCCGTTTCTCCGTTTCTCCGTTTCTCCGTTTCTCCGTTTCGATTAAATGATTAGAATAGTTATAATTTCTATTATAAATCATTTGAGCTATAGTTAAATTATACACTAATACTCTAAATACATATTTAATATACTTTTTAATCTCTTTTGCCTCCAGAAGGATTCCATTTATACTATTTACTGTATATAATAATTTACACAGAATCGGAAACAAATCTAATTATTTATTTAGAATAATTATTTTTTATTCACTTATTTTACCAAAAATTTCGATTCTTCATGTATTAATCAAATGGTAAATTGATTTATCTCATAGACAATTATTACTTTCCATGTTTTAAAACTTTAAGAAACATCTTTTTACGTTGAAGTTCGATCAAAATCAATTGCTAGAGGCGAATCAATCATTTTTAATGCATAAATAAGATGCACATCTTTCGATCAATATAGGGAACATGCGTAAATGTTAATAACAATCGCTGAAATGAACAAACATTCACCGAAACCATTCGTCCTCGTAGATTTCGCAATATCTTGATGTTTGTTTATCATAATTATTAACAACCGTCGTAGGATCATACATTAGACAATTATTAACAATGACCTAGTATAAATAACAGCTTAAAATATCATTTCGTTGAAATATTCCTTGTTTGCGAAGGAATTTTTCCTTGAGATACAACTGACATTCTCATGACTGCACGTATCGATTATCGATTCACAAGTATTTATCGCGGTGATTTTTCTATCTAAAAAAGCAATTAATTGAATTCTGGCACTATTGTGTAAAAAATACCACTTCTACGCGTATTGTGTAAATTATAAGAATTAAACAAATGTTAAATTAATGTATCTAATGAACAATTGTTACTTTCCGTGGTTTAGAACTTTACGAAACACGTTTTAACGTGGAGTCTCGATCAAAATCGATTTCGATAAGTTTCTTAATTAATTGCAATACATAAATAAGATGCACATTGTTCGATCAATATAGGGAACATGCGTAAATGTTAATAACAATCGCTGAAATGAACAAACATTCACTGAAACCGTTCGCCTTCGCAGACTTCGCAATATCTTGACATTTGTTTATCATAATTATTAACAACCGTCGTTGGACCGTAGATTAAACAATTTTTGACAATGTTACGGTATAAAAAGCCATCAATTTCTTGAAATATTTGGTTAGATCGAACAAATACGATCGAAGAAGCCGTGGGATAAAATAAATGAATATTTCTCTACATATCGGAATTATAGTTTGTATGTATGCAAATATATTCTGAACCCGCAATTACAAATCCCTGTAACGTGGTAATTACATGGGTTGCCATCTATTGGAGAAAGGGTTAAACTACACTTAATGGGTGAAAACACCTGGCGGAGAAACGCTCAAGTTTGTCGAGGAATTGTTCTAATTTCCACAAATAGATGGCGCGACAAGTACAATTTACCGACATTAGAGATATGTTTTTCCATTTGTATGATATTCCCTACCGTGCGATAAAATAAATAAATACTTTTGTACAAACTTTTGTATGTTTCATCTTTCGAATAAATGTAAAATTAAACCTTCCACGGTAAATTTTATTCTTGAATTTATTAATGTCTCTAGGACGATTTATTTCTGTATAGAGAGTGCTATAGTTGGGAAATTTGTGTACATAATAATTATTGAGTATAAAATAATTTTTTTTTTATTAGAGGTTAATATATTAAATAAGGAAGAAAAGTTAATCTTTATTATTTTAAATATAAAAATTAAAATTAAATAAATTATTGAATATAAAATGAAATATGTTAAAAATGTATTTTTGTTAATTATTAATAAAATAACTATAATAGATGTTTGTATAACAGATGAATATCCTATAATTATTATGATTGATTTTTTTGTTTAAATAATGATAGGGGCAATAATTTCATTAATTAGGCAAATAAAACAAATTTCATTCTTAAATTTTAATATGAGTTATATAATAATTACAGGAATTAATTTTACTAAAGTTATTATAAAGAATAGATTAATTCAATTTAATGAATAAATTAAAGAAATGAATCGAATATTTAAGGAGTACATCCTAATTTTTAAGATAAGTGAAAAAAAAAAATTATTATAAATAAATAATTAGATTTATTTCCGATTCTGTGTAAATTATTATATATAGTAAATAGTATAAGTAAAATTCTTCTGGAGGCTAAAGAGATTAAAAAATATATTAAATATGTATTTAGAGTATTAGTGTACAATTTAATTATAGCTCAAATGATTTATAATAGAAATTATAGCTACTATAATCATTTAATCGAAACGGAGAAACGGAGAATCGGAGAAACGGAGAAACGGAGAAACGGAGAAACGAAGAAACGAAGGAAGAAACTGAGAAACGAAGATAGAAACGGAGAAACGAAGAAAGAAACGGAGAAACGGAGAAATAAATGGAGAAACGAAGAAACAGACGGAGAAACGAAGAAAGAAACGGAGAAACGAAGAAAGAAACGGAGAATCGAAGAATGAAACAGAGTAACGAAGAAAGAAACGAAGAAACGAAGAACGAAACGGAGAAACGAAGAAAGAAACGGAGAAACGAACAAAGAAACGGAGAAACGAACAAAGAAAAGAGAAACGCAGGAAGAAACGGAGAAACGGAGAAATAAATCGAGAAACGAAGAAATGAACGGAGAAACGAAGAAGGAAACGGAGAAACGAAGAAAGAAAGGGAGAAACGAAAAAAGAAACGGAGAAACTAAGAAAGAAACGAAGAAACGGAGATATAAATGGAGAAACGAAGAAATAAACGTAGAAACGAAGGAAGAAACGGAGAAACGAGGAAAGAAACGGAGAAACGAAGAAAGAAATGAAGAAAGGAAGAAAGAAACGAAGAAACGAAGAAAGAGACGGAGAAACGAACAAAGAAACGGAGAAATGAAGAAAGAAACGACGAAACGAAGAAAGAAACGGAGAAACGAAGAAATAAACGGAGAAACGAAGAAAGAAACGGAGAAACGAAGAAATAAACGGAGAATCGAAGAAACAAACGGAGAAACGAAGAAAGAAACGGAGAAACCAAGAAAGAAACGGAGAAACGGAGAAATAAATGGAGAAACGTAGGAATAAACGGAGAAACGAAGAAAGAAACGGAGAAACGAACAAAGAAACGGACAAACGAAGAAAGAAACGGAGAAACGGGGAAATAAATGGAGAAAGGAAGAAATAAACAGAGAAACGAAGAAAGAAACGGAGAAACGAAGTAAGAAACGGAGAAACGAAGAAAGAAACGGAGAAACGAAGGATGAAACGGAGAAACGAAGAAAGAAACGGAGAAATAAATGGAGAAACGAAGATATAAACCGAGAAACGGAGAAAGAAACGGAGTAACGAAGAAAGAAACGATGAAACGCAGAAAGAAACGGAGAAACGAAGGAAGAAACGGAGAAACGAAGAAAGAAACGTAGAAACGAAGAAAGAAACGGAGAAACGGGGAAATAAATGGAGAAAGGAAGAAATAAACAGAGAAACGAAGAAAGAAACGGAGAAACGAAGTAAGGAACGAAGAAACGATGAAAGAACGGAGAAACGAAGAAAGAAACGGAGAAACGAAGAAAGAAACGGAGAAACGAAGGAAGAAACGGAGACACGAAGAAAGAAACGTAGAAACGAAGAAAGAAACTGAGAAACGAAGAAAGAAACGGAGAATCGGAGAAATAAGTGGAGACACGAACAAGGAAACGGAGAAACGAAGAAAGAAACGGAGAAACGGTGAAATAAATGGAGAAACGAAGAAATAAATGGAGAAACGAGCAAGCAAACGGAGAAACGAAGAAAGAAACGGAGAAACGAAGAAAGAAACGGAGAAACGAAGAAAGAAACGGAGAAACGAAGAAAGAAATGGAGAAATGAAGAAAGAAACGGAGAAACGAAGAAAGAAACGGAGAAACGAAGAAAGAGACGGAGAAACGAAGAAAGAAATGAAGAAAGGAAGAAAGAAACGAAGAAACGAAGAAAGAAACGGAGAAACGAACAAAGAAACGGAGAAACGAAGAAAGAACCGGAGTAACGAAGAAAGAAACGGAGAAACGGAGAAATAAATGGAGAAACGAAGAAATATACGGAGAAACGAAGAAAGAAACGGAGAAACGAAGAAAGAAACTGAGAAACGAAGAAATAAACGGAGAAACGGAGAAATAAATGGAAAAACGAAGAAACAAACGGAGAAACGAACAAGGAAACGGAGAAACGAAGAAAGAAACGGAGAAACGGTGAAATAAATGGAGAAACGAAGAAATAAATGGAGAAACGAACAAGCAAACGGAGAAACGAAGAAAGAAACGGAGAAACGAAGAAAGAAATGAAGAAAGGAAGAAAGAAACGGACAAACGAAGAAAAAAACGGAGAAACGGAGAAATAAATGGAGAAACGAAGAAATAAACGGAGAGGCGAAGAAAGAAACGGAGAATCGGAGAAATAAATGGAGAAACGAAGGAATAAACCGAGAAACGGAGAAACGGAGAAACGATGAAACGAAGGAAGAAACGGAGAAACGAAGAAAGAAACGGAGGAATGAAGAAAGAAACGAAGAAACGAAGAAAGAAACGGAGAAACGAACAAAGAAACGGAGAAACTAAGAAGGAAACGGAGAAATGAAGAAAGAAACGGAGAAACGAAGAAAGAAACGGAGAAACGAAGAGAGAAACGGAGAAACGATGAAAGAAACGGAGAAACGAAGAAAGAAACGGAGAAACGAAGAAAGAAACGGAGAAACGGAGAAATAAGTGGAGACACGAACAAGGAAACGGAGAAACGAAGAAAGAAACGGAGAAACGAAGAGAGAGACGGAGAAACGATGAAAGAAACGGAGAAACGGTGAAATAAATGGAGAAACGAAGAAATAAATGGAGAAACGAACAAGCAAACGGAGAAACGAAGAAAGAAACGGAGAAACGAAGAAAGAAATGAAGAAAGGAAGAAAGAAACGGACAAACGAAGAAAAAAACGGAGAAACGGAGAAATAAATGGAGAAACGAAGAAAGAAACGAAGAAACGAAGAAAGAAACGGAGAAACGAACAAAGAAACGGAGAAACTAAGAAAGAAACGGAGAAATGAAGAAAGAAACGGAGAAACGAAGAAAGAAACGGAGAAACGAAGAGAGAAACGGAGAAACGATGAAAGAAACGGAGAAACGAACAAAGAAACGGAGTAACGAAGAAAGAAACGGAGAAACGGAGAAATAAATGGAGAAACGAAGAAAGAAACGGCGAAACGAACAAAGAAACGGAGAAACGAAGAAAGAAACGGAGAAACGAAGAAAGAAACAGAGAAACGAAGAAAGAAACGGAGAAACGAAGAAAGAAACGGAGAAACGAAGAAAGAAACGGGGAAACGGAGAAATAAATGGAGAAACGAAGAAACAAACGGAGAAACGAACAAGGAAACGGAGAAACGAAGAAAGAAACGGAGAAACGGTGAAATAAATGGAGAATCGAAGAAAGAAATTTAGAAACGAATAAAGAAACGGAGAAACGAAGAAAGAGACGGAGATACGAAGAAAGAAACGGAGAAACGAAGGAAGGAACGGAGAATCGGAGAAATAAATGGAGAAACGAAAAATAAACGGAGAAACGAACAAGGAAACGGAGAAACGAACAAAGAAACGGAGAAACGAAGAAAGAAACGGAGAAACGAAGAAAGAAACGGAGAAACGAAGAAAGAAACGGAGAAACGAACAAAGAAAAGGAGAAACGAACAAAGAAACGGAGAAACGAAGAAGCAAACGGAGAAACGAAGAAAGAAACGGAGAAACGAAGAACGAAACGGAGAAGCGGAGAAATAAATGGAGAAACGAAGAAATAAACGGAGAGACGAAGAAAGAAACGGAGAATCGGAGAAATAAATGGAGAAACGAAGGAATAAACCGAGAAACGGAGAAACGGAGAAACGATGAAACGAAGGAAGAAACGGAGAAACGAAGAAAGAAACGGAGGAATGAAGAAAGAAACGAAGAAACGAAGAAAGAAACGGAGAAACGAACAAAGAAACGGAGAAACTAAGAAAGAAACGGAGAAATGAAGAAAGAAACGGAGAAACGAAGAAAGAAACGGAGAAACGAAGAGAGAAACGGAGAAACGATGAAAGAAACGGAGAAACGAAGAAAGAAACGGAGAAACGAAGAAAGAAACGGAGAAACGGAGAAATAAGTGGAGACACGAACAAGGAAACGGAGAAACGAAGAAAGAAACGGAGAAACGGTGAAATAAATGGAGAAACGAAGAAATAAATGGAGAAACGAACAAGCAAACGGAGAAACGAAGAAAGAAACGGAGAAACGAAGAAAGAAACGGAGAAACGAAGAAAGAAACGGAGAAACGAAGAAAGAAACGGAGAAATGAAGAAAGAAACGGAGAAACGAAGAAAGAAACGGAGACACGAAGAAAGAGACGGAGAAACGAAGAAAGAAATGAAGAAAGGAAGAAAGAAACGAAGAAACGAAGAAAGAAACGGAGAAACGAACAAAGAAACAGAGAAACGAAGAAAGAACCGGAGTAACGAAGAAAGAAACGGGGAAACGGAGAAATAAATGGAGAAACGAAGAAATAAACGGAGAAACGAAGAAAGAAACGGAGAAACGAAGAAAGAAACGGAGAAACGAAGAAATAAACGGAGAAACGGAGAAATAAATGGAGAAACGAAGAAACAAACGGAGAAACGAACAAGGAAACGGAGAAACGAAGAAAGAAACGGAGAAACGGTGAAATAAATGGAGAAACGAAGAAATAAATGGAGAAACGAACAAGCAAACGGAGAAACGAAGAAAGAAACGGAGAAACGAAGAAAGAAATGAAGAAAGGAAGAAAGAAACGGACAAACGAAGAAAAAAACGGAGAAACGGAGAAATAAATGGAGAAACGAAGAAAGAAACGAAGAAACGAAGAAAGAAACGGAGAAACGAACAAAGAAACGGAGAAACTAAGAAAGAAACGGAGAAATGAAGAAAGAAACGGAGAAACGAAGAAAGAAACGGAGAAACGAAGAGAGAAACGGAGAAACGATGAAAGAAACGGAGAAACGAACAAAGAAACGGAGTAACGAAGAAAGAAACGGAGAAACGGAGAAATAAATGGAGAAACGAAGAAACGAAGAAAGAAACGGAGAACCGAAGAAAGAAACGGAGTAACGAAGAAAGAAACGAAGAAACGAACAAAGAAACGGAGAAACGAAGAAAGAAACGGAGAAACGAAGAAAGAAACGGAGAAACGAAGAAAGAAACGGAGAAACGAACAAGGAAACGCAGAAACGAAGAAAGAAACGGAGATACGGTGAAATAAATGGAGAAACGAAGAAATAAATGGAGAAACGAACAAGCAAACGGAGAAACGAAGAAAGAGACGGAGAAACGAAGAAAGAAGTGAAGAAAGGAAGAAAGAAACGAAGAAACGAAGAAAGAAACGGAGAAACGAACAAAGAAACGGAGAAACGAAGAAAGAACCGGAGTAACGAAGAAAGAAACGGAGAAACGAAGAAAGAAACGGAGAAACGAAGAAAGAGACGGAGAAACGAAGAAAGAAATGAAGAAAGGAAGAAAGAAACGAAGAAACGAAGAAAGAATCGGAGAAACGAACAAAGAAACGGAGAAACGAAGAAAGAACCGGAGTAACGAAGAAAGAAACGGAGAAACGAAGAAAGAAACGGAGAAACGAAGAAAGAAACGGAGAAACGAAGAAAGAAACGGAGAAACGAACAAAGAAACGGAGAAACGAACAAAGAAACGGAGAAACGAAGAAAGAAACGGAGAAACGGAGAAATAAATGGAGAAACGAAGAAAGAAATGGAGAAACGAATAAAGAAACGGAGAAACGAAGAAAGAGACGGAGATACGAAGAAAGAAACGGAGAAACGAAGGAAGAAACGGAGAAACGAAGAAAGAAACGGAGAGTCGGAGGAAGAAACGGAGTAACGATGAAAGAAACGAAGAAACGAAGGAAGAAACGGAGAATCGGAGAAATAAATGGAGAAACGAAGGAATAAACCGAGAAACGGAGAAACGGAGAAACGATGAAAGGAAGGAAGAAACGGAGAAACGAAGAAAGAAACGGAGGAATGAAGAAAGAAACGAAGAAACGGAGAAAGAAACGGAGAAACGAACAAAGAAACGGAGAAACTAAGAAAGAAACGGAGAAATGAAGAAAGAAACGGAGAAACGAAGAAAGAAACGGAGAAACGAAGAGAGAAACGGAGAAACGATGAAAGAAACGGAGAGACGAACAAAGAAACGGAGAAACGAAGAAAGAAACGGAGAAACGGAGAAATAAGTGGAGAAACGAACAAGGAAACGGAGAAACGAAGAAAGAAACGGAGAAACGGTGAAATAAATGGAGAAACGAAGAAAGAAACGGCGAAACGAACAAAGAAACGGAGAAACGAAGAAAGAAACGGAGAAACGAAGAAAGAAACGGAGAAACGAAGAAAGAAACGGAGAAACGAAGAAATAAACGGAGAAACGGAGAAATAAATGGAGAAACGAAGAAACAAACGGAGAAACGAAGAAAGAAACGGAGAAACGAAGAAAGAAACCGAGAAACGAAGAAAGAAACGGAGTAACGAAGAAAGAAACGAAGAAACGAACAAAGAAACGGAGAAACGAAGAAAGAAACGGAGTAACGAAGAAAGAAACGGAGAAACGGAGAAATAAATGGAGAAACGAAGAAATAAACGGAGAAACGAAGAAAGAAACGGAGAAACGAAGAAAGAAACGGAGAAACGAAGAAATAAACGGAGAAACGGAGAAATAAATGGAGAAACGAAGAAACAAACGGAGAAACGAACAAGGAAACGGAGAAACGAAGAAAGAAACGGAGAAACGGTGAAATAAATGGAGAAACGAAGAAATAAATGGAGAAACGAACAAGCAAACGCAGAAACGAAGAAAGAAACGGAGAAACGAAGAAAGAAATGAAGAAAGGAAGAAAGAAACGGAGAAACGAAGAAAAAAACGGAGAAACGGAGAAATAAATGGAGAAACGAAGAAAGAAACGGAGAAACGAAGAAATAACGGAGAATCGAAGAAAGAAACGGCGAAACGAACAAAGAAACGGAGAAACGAAGAAAGAAACGGAGAAACGAAGAAAGAAACGGAGAAACGAAGAAAGAAACGGAGAAACGAAGAAATAAACGGAGAAACGGAGAAATAAATGGAGAAACGAAGAAACAAACGGAGAAACGAAGAAAGAAACGGAGAAACGAAGAAAGAAACGGAGAAACGAAGAAAGAAACG
The DNA here is from genome assembly GCF_051014685.1 of Ptiloglossa arizonensis. Classification (NCBI taxonomy): domain Eukaryota; kingdom Metazoa; phylum Arthropoda; class Insecta; order Hymenoptera; family Colletidae; genus Ptiloglossa; species Ptiloglossa arizonensis. The sequence continues at coordinate 173,266 of NW_027478463.1, read as the reverse complement.
GAGTAACGAAGAAAGAAACGAAGAAACGAACAAAGAAACGGAGAAACGAAGAAAGAAACGGAGAAACGAAGAAAGAAACGGAGAAACGAACAAGGAAACGGAGAAACGAAGAAAGAAACGGAGTAACGAAGAAAGAAACGGAGAAACGAAGAAAGAAACGGAGAAACGAAGAAAGAAACGGAGAAACGAAGAAAGAAACGGAGAAACGAACAAAGAAACGGAGAAACGAACAAAGAAACGGAGAAACGAAGAAAGAAACGGAGAAACGGAGAAATAAATGGAGAAACGAAGAAACAAACGGAGAAGCGAACAAGGAAACGGAGAAGCGAACAAGGAAACGGAGAAACGAAGAAAGAAACGGAGAAACGGTGAAATAAATGGAGAATCGAAGAAAGAAATGGAGAAACGAATAAAGAAACGGAGAAACGAAGAAAGAGACGGAGATACGAAGAAAGAAACGGAGAAACGAAGGAAGAAACGGAGAAACGAAGAAAGAAACGGAGAGTCGGAGGAAGAAACGGAGTAACGATGAAAGAAACGAAGAAACGAAGGAAGAAACGGAGAATCGGAGAAATAAATGGAGAAACGAAGGAATAATCCGAGAAACGGAGAAACGGAGAAACGATGAAAGGAAGGAAGAAACGGAGAAACGAAGAAAGAAACGGAGGAATGAAGAAAGAAACGAAGAAACGAAGAAAGAAACGGAGAAACGAACAAAGAAACGGAGAAACTAAGAAAGAAACGGAGAAATGAAGAAAGAAACGGAGAAACGAAGAAAGAAACGGAGAAACGAAGAGAGAAACGGAGAAACGATGAAAGAAACGGAGAGACGAACAAAGAAACGGAGAAACGAAGAAAGAAACGGAGAAACGGAGAAATAAGTGGAGAAACGAACAAGGAAACGGAGAAACGAAGAAAGAAACGGAGAAACGGTGAAATAAATGGAGAAACGAAGAAAGAAACGGCGAAACGAACAAAGAAACGGAGAAACGAAGAAAGAAACGGAGAAACGAAGAAAGAAACGGAGAAACGAAGAAATAAACGGAGAAACGGAGAAATAAATGGAGAAACGAAGAAACAAACGGAGAAACGAAGAAAGAAACGGAGAAACGAAGAAAGAAACGGAGAAACGAAGAAAGAAACGGAGTAACGAAGAAAGAAACGAAGAAACGAACAAAGAAACGGAGAAACGAAGAAAGAAACGGAGTAACGAAGAAAGAAACGGAGAAACGGAGAAATAAATGGAGAAACGAAGAAATAAACGGAGAAACGAAGAAAGAAACGGAGAAACGAAGAAAGAAACGGAGAAACGAAGAAATAAACGGAGAAACGGAGAAATAAATGGAGAAACGAAGAAACAAACGGAGAAACGAACAAGGAAACGGAGAAACGAAGAAAGAAACGGAGAAACGGTGAAATAAATGGAGAAACGAAGAAATAAATGGAGAAACGAACAAGCAAACGCAGAAACGAAGAAAGAAACGGAGAAACGAAGAAAGAAATGAAGAAAGGAAGAAAGAAACGGAGAAACGAAGAAAAAAACGGAGAAACGGAGAAATAAATGGAGAAACGAAGAAAGAAACGGAGAAACGAAGAAATAACGGAGAATCGAAGAAAGAAACGGAGAAACGAAGAAAGAAACGGAGTAACGAAGAAAGAAACGAAGAAACGAACAAAGAAACGGAGAAACGAAGAAAGAAACGGAGAAACGAAGAAAGAAACGGAGAAACGAAGAAAGAAACGGAGAAACGAAGAAAGAAACGGAGAAACGAAGAACGAAACGGAGAAACGAAGAAAGAAACGGAGAAACGGAGAAATAAATGGAGAAACGAAGAAAGAAACGGAGTAACGAAGAAAGAAACTGAGAAACGGTGAAATAAATGGAGAATCGAAGAAAGAAATGGAGAAACGAATAATGAAACGGAGAAACGAAGAAAGAGACGGAGATACGAAGAAAGAAACGGAGAAACGAAGGAAGAAACGGAGAAACGAAGAAAGAAACGGAGAGTCGGAGGAAGAAACGGAGTAACGAAGAAAGAAACGGAGAAACGAAGAAAGAAACGGAGAAACGAAGAAAGAAACGGAGAAACGGAGAAATAAATGGAGAAACGAAGAAACAAACGGAGAAACGAAGAAAGAAACGGAGAAACGAAGAAAGAAATGAAGAAAGGAAGAAAGAAACGGAGAAACGAAGAAAAAAACGGAGAAACGGAGAAATAAATGGAGAAACGAAGAAAGAAACGGAGAAACGAAGAAATAACGGAGTAACGAAGAAAGAAACGAAGAAACGAACAAAGAAACGGAGAAACGAAGAAAGAAACGGAGTAACGAAGAAAGAAACGGAGAAACGGAGAAATAAATGGAGAAACGAAGAAATAAACGGAGAAACGAAGAAAGAAACGGAGAAACGAAGAAAGAAACGGAGAAACGAAGAAATAAACGGAGAAACGGAGAAATAAATGGAGAAACGAAGAAACAAACGGAGAAACGAACAAGGAAACGGAGAAACGAAGAAAGAAACGGAGAAACGGTGAAATAAATGGAGAAACGAAGAAATAAATGGAGAAACGAACAAGCAAACGCAGAAACGAAGAAAGAAACGGAGAAACGAAGAAAGAAATGAAGAAAGGAAGAAAGAAACGGAGAAACGAAGAAAAAAACGGAGAAACGGAGAAATAAATGGAGAAACGAAGAAAGAAACGGAGAAACGAAGAAATAACGGAGAATCGAAGAAAGAAACGGCGAAACGAACAAAGAAACGGAGAAACGAAGAAAGAAACGGAGAAACGAAGAAAGAAACGGAGAAACGAAGAAAGAAACGGAGAAACGAAGAAATAAACGGAGAAACGGAGAAATAAATGGAGAAACGAAGAAACAAACGGAGAAACGAAGAAAGAAACGGAGAAACGAAGAAAGAAACGGAGAAACGAAGAAAGAAACGGAGTAACGAAGAAAGAAACGAAGAAACGAACAAAGAAACGGAGAAACGAAGAAAGAAACGGAGAAACGAAGAAAGAAACGGAGAAACGAAGAAAGAAACGGAGAAACGAACAAGGAAACGGAGAAACGAAGAAAGAAACGGAGATACGGTGAAATAAATGGAGAAACGAAGAAATAAATGGAGAAACGAACAAGCAAACGGAGAAACGAAGAAAGAGACGGAGAAACGAAGAAAGAAATGAAGAAAGGAAGAAAGAAACGAAGAAACGAAGAAACAAACGGAGAAACGAACAAAGAAACGGAGAAACGAAGAAAGAACCGGAGTAACGAAGAAAGAAACGGAGAAACGAAGAAAGAAACGGAGAAACGAAGAAAGAGACGGAGAAACGAAGAAAGAAATGAAGAAAGGAAGAAAGAAACGAAGAAACGAAGAAAGAAACGGAGAAACGAACAAAGAAACGGAGAAACGAAGAAAGAACCGGAGTAACGAAGAAAGAAACGGAGAAACGAAGAAAGAAACGGAGAAACGAAGAAAGAAACGGAGAAACGAAGAAAGAAACGGAGAAACGAACAAAGAAACGGAGAAACGAACAAAGAAACGGAGAAACGAAGAAAGAAACGGAGAAACGGAGAAATAAATGGAGAAACGAAGAAACAAACGGAGAAGCGAACAAGGAAACGGAGAAACGAAGAAAGAAACGGAGAAACGGTGAAATAAATGGAGAATCGAAGAAAGAAATGGAGAAACGAATAAAGAAACGGAGAAACGAAGAAAGAGACGGAGATACGAAGAAAGAAACGGAGAAACGAAGGAAGAAACGGAGAAACGAAGAAAGAAACGGAGAGTCGGAGGAAGAAACGGAGTAACGATGAAAGAAACGAAGAAACGAAGGAAGAAACGGAGAATCGGAGAAATAAATGGAGAAACGAAGGAATAATCCGAGAAACGGAGAAACGGAGAAACGATGAAAGGAAGGAAGAAACGGAGAAACGAAGAAAGAAACGGAGGAATGAAGAAAGAAACGAAGAAACGAAGAAAGAAACGGAGAAACGAACAAAGAAACGGAGAAACTAAGAAAGAAACGGAGAAATGAAGAAAGAAACGGAGAAACGAAGAAAGAAACGGAGAAACGAAGAGAGAAACGGAGAAACGATGAAAGAAACGGAGAGACGAACAAAGAAACGGAGAAACGAAGAAAGAAACGGAGAAACGGAGAAATAAGTGGAGAAACGAACAAGGAAACGGAGAAACGAAGAAAGAAACGGAGAAACGGTGAAATAAATGGAGAAACGAAGAAAGAAACGGCGAAACGAACAAAGAAACGGAGAAACGAAGAAAGAAACGGAGAAACGAAGAAAGAAACGGAGAAACGAAGAAATAAACGGAGAAACGGAGAAATAAATGGAGAAACGAAGAAACAAACGGAGAAACGAAGAAAGAAACGGAGAAACGAAGAAAGAAACGGAGAAACGAAGAAAGAAACGGAGTAACGAAGAAAGAAACGAAGAAACGAACAAAGAAACGGAGAAACGAAGAAAGAAACGGAGTAACGAAGAAAGAAACGGAGAAACGGAGAAATAAATGGAGAAACGAAGAAATAAACGGAGAAACGAAGAAAGAAACGGAGAAACGAAGAAAGAAACGGAGAAACGAAGAAATAAACGGAGAAACGGAGAAATAAATGGAGAAACGAAGAAACAAACGGAGAAACGAACAAGGAAACGGAGAAACGAAGGAAGAAACGGAGAAACGGTGAAATAAATAGAGAAACGAAGAAATAAATGGAGAAACGAACAAGCAAACGCAGAAACGAAGAAAGAAACGGAGAAACGAAGAAAGAAATGAAGAAAGGAAGAAAGAAACGGAGAAACGAAGAAAAAAACGGAGAAACGGAGAAATAAATGGAGAAACGAAGAAAGAAACGGAGAAACGAAGAAATAACGGAGAATCGAAGAAAGAAACGGCGAAACGAACAAAGAAACGGAGAAACGAAGAAAGAAACGGAGAAACGAAGAAAGAAACGGAGAAACGAAGAAAGAAACGGAGAAACGAAGAAATAAACGGAGAAACGGAGAAATAAATGGAGAAACGAAGAAACAAACGGAGAAACGAAGAAAGAAACGGAGAAACGAAGAAAGAAACGGAGAAACGAAGAAAGAAACGGAGTAACGAAGAAAGAAACGAAGAAACGAAGAAAGAAACGGAGAAACGAAGAAAGAAACGGAGAAACGAAGAAAGAAACGGAGAAACGAAGAAAGAAACGGAGAAACGAAGAAAGAAACGGAGAAACGAAGAAAGAAACGGAGAAACGAAGAAAGAATCGGAGAAACGGAGAAATAAATGGAGAAACGAAGAAAGAAACGGAGTAACGAAGAAAGAAACGAAGAAACGAACAAAGAAACGGAGAAACGAAGAAAGAAACGGAGAAACGAAGAAAGAAACGGAGAAACGAAGAAAGAAACGGAGAAACGAAGAAAGAAACGGAGAAACGGAGAAATAAATGGAGAAACGAAGAAACAAACGGAGAAACGAACAAGGAAACGGAGAAACGAAGAAAGAAACGGAGAAACGGTGAAATAAATGGAGAATCGAAGAAAGAAATGGAGAAACGAATAAAGAAACGGAGAAACGAAGAAAGAGACGGAGATACGAAGAAAGAAACGGAGAAACGAAGGAAGAAACGGAGAAACGAAGAAAGAAACGGAGAGTCGGAGGAAGAAACGGAGTAACGATGAAAGAAACGAAGAAACGAAGGAAGAAACGGAGAATCGGAGAAATAAATGGAGAAACGAAGGAATAAACCGAGAAACGGAGAAACGGAGAAACGATGAAACGAAGGAAGAAAAGGAGAAACGAAGAAAGAAACGGAGAAATGAAGAAAGAAACGAAGGAACGAAGAAAGAAACGGAGAAACGAAGAAAGAAACGGAGAAACGGAGAAATAACGGAGAATCGAAGAAAGAAACGGCGAAGCGAACAAAGAAACGGAGAAACGAAGAAAGAAACGGAGAAACGAAGAAAGAAACGGAGAAACGAAGAAAGAAACGGAGAAACGAAGAAATAAACGGAGAAACGGAGAAATAAATGGAGAAACGAAGAAACAAACGGAGAAACGAAGAAAGAAACGGAGAAACGAAGAAAGAAACGGAGAAACGAAGAAAGAAACGGAGTAACGAAGAAAGAAACGAAGAAACGAACAAAGAAACGGAGAAACGAAGAAAGAAACGGAGAAACGAAGAAAGAAACGGAGAAACGAAGAAAGAAACGGAGAAACGAAGAAAGAAACGGAGAAACGAAGAAAGAAACGGAGAAACGAAGAAAGGAACGGAGAAACGGAGAAATAAATGGAGAAACGAAGAAAGAAACGGAGTAACGAAGAAAGAAACGAAGAAACGAACAAAGAAACGGAGAAACGAAGAATGAAACGGAGAAACGAAGAAAGAAACGGAGAAACGAAGAAAGAAACGGAGAAACGAAGAAAGAAACGGAGAAACGGAGAAATAAATGGAGAAACGAAGAAACAAACGGAGAAACGAACAAGGAAACGGAGAAACGAAGAAAGAAACGGAGAAACGGTGAAATAAATGGAGAATCGAAGAAAGAAATGGAGAAACGAAAAAAGAAACGGAGAAACGAAGAAAGAGACGGAGATACGAAGAAAGAAACGGAGAAACGAAGGAAGAAACGGAGAAACGAAGAAAGAAACGGAGAGTCGGAGGAAGAAACGGAGTAACGATGAAAGAAACGAAGAAACGAAGGAAGAAACGGAGAATCGGAGAAATAAATGGAGAAACGAAGGAATAAACCGAGAAACGGAGAAACGGAGAAACGATGAAACGAAGGAAGAAAAGGAGAAACGAAGAAAGAAACGGAGAAATGAAGAAAGAAACGAAGAAACGAAGAAAGAAACGGAGAAACGAAGAAAGAAACGGAGAAACGGAGAAATAAATGGAGAAACGAAGAAATAAACGGAGAAACGAAGAAAGAAACGGAGAATCGAAGAAACAAACTGAGAAACGAAGAAAGAAACGGAGAATAGAAGAAAGAAACGGTGTAACGGAGAAATAAATGGAGAAACGAAGAAATAAACGGAGAAACGAAGAAAGAAACGGAGAAACAAACAAACAAACGGAGAAATGAAGAAAGAAACGGAGAAACGGAGAGATAAATGGAGAAACGAAGAAAGAAACGGAGAAACGAAGAAAGAAACGGAGAAACGAAGAAAGAAACGGAGTAACGAAGAAAGAAACGAAGAAACGAACAAAGAAACGGAGAAACGAAGAAAGAAACGGAGAAACGAAGAAAGAAACGGAGGAACGAAGAAATAAACCGAGAATCGGAGAAAGAAACGGAGTAACGAAGAAAGAAACGAAGAAACGAAGAAAGAAACGGAGAATCGGAGGAAGAAACGCAGTAACGACGAAAGAAACGAAGAAACGAAGAAAGAAACGGAGAATCGGAGAAATAAATGGAGGAACGAAGAAATAAACCGAGGATCGGAGAAAGAAACGGAGTAACGAAGAAAGAAACGAAGAAACGATGAAAGAAACGGAGTAACGATGAAAGAAACGAAGAAACGAAGAAACAAACGGAGAATCGGAGAAATAAATGGAGAAACGAAGGAATAAACCCAGAAACGGGGAAACGGAGAAACGATGAAACGAAGGAAGAAACGGAGAAACGAAGAAAGAAACGGAGAAATGAAGAATGAAACGAAGAAACGAAGAAAGAAACGGAGAAACGAAGAAAGAAACGGAGGAACGAAGAAAGAAACGCAGTAACGATGAAAGAAACGGAGTAACGAAGAAAGAAACGAAGAAACGAACAAAGAAACGGAGAAACGAAGAAAGAAACGGAGAAACGAAGAAAGAAACGGAGAAACGAAGAAAGAAACGGAGAAACGAAGAAAGAAACGGAGAAACGAAGAAAGAAACGGAGAAACGAAGAAATAAACGGAGAAACGGAGAAATAAATGGAGAAACGAAGAAACAAACGGAGAAACGAAGAAAGAAACGGAGAAACGAAGAAAGAAACGGAGAAACGAAGAAAGAAACGGAGTAACGAAGAAAGAAACGAAGAAACGAACAAAGAAACGGAGAAACGAAGAAAGAAACGGAGAAACGAAGAAAGAAACGGAGAAACGAAGAAAGAAACGGAGAAACGAAGAAAGAAACGGAGAAACGAAGAAATAAACGGAGAAACAGAGAAATAAATGGAGAAACGAAGAAACAAACGGAGAAACGAAGAAAGAAACGGAGAAACGAAGAAAGAAACGGAGAAACGAAGAAAGAAACGGAGTAACGAAGAAAGAAACGAAGAAACGAATAAAGAAACGGAGAAACGAAGAAAGAAACGGAGAAACGAAGAAAGAAACGGAGAAACGAAGAAAGAAACGGAGAAACGAAGAAAGAAACGGAGAAACGAAGAAAGAAACGGAGAAACGAAGAAAGGAACGGAGAAACGGAGAAATAAATGGAGAAACGAAGAAAGAAACGGAGTAACGAAGAAAGAAACGAAGAAACGAACAAAGAAACGGAGAAACGAAGAAAGAAACGGAGAAACGAAGAAAGAAACGGAGAAACGAAGAAAGAAACGGAGAAACGAAGAAAGAAACGGAGAAACGGAGAAATAAATGGAGAAACGAAGAAACAAACGGAGAAACGAACAAGGAAACGGAGAAACGAAGAAAGAAACGGAGAAACGGTGAAATAAATGGAGAATCGAAGAAAGAAATGGAGAAACGAAAAAAGAAACGGAGAAACGAAGAAAGAGACGGAGATACGAAGAAAGAAACGGAGAAACGAAGGAAGAAACGGAGAAACGAAGAAAGAAACGGAGAGTCGGAGGAAGAAACGGAGTAACGATGAAAGAAACGAAGAAACGAAGGAAGAAACGGAGAATCGGAGAAATAAATGGAGAAACGAAGGAATAAACCGAGAAACGGAGAAACGGAGAAACGATGAAACGAAGGAAGAAAAGGAGAAACGAAGAAAGAAACGGAGAAATGAAGAAAGAAACGAAGAAACGAAGAAAGAAACGGAGAAACGAAGAAAGAAACGGAGAAACGGAGAAATAAATGGAGAAACGAAGAAATAAACGGAGAAACGAAGAAAGAAACGGAGAATCGAAGAAACAAACTGAGAAACGAAGAAAGAAACGGAGAATAGAAGAAAGAAACGGTGTAACGGAGAAATAAATGGAGAAACGAAGAAATAAACGGAGAAACGAAGAAAGAAACGGAGAAACAAACAAACAAACGGAGAAATGAAGAAAGAAACGGAGAAACGGAGAGATAAATGGAGAAACGAAGAAAGAAACGGAGAAACGAAGAAAGAAACGGAGAAACGGAGAAATAAACGGAGAAACGAAGACAGAAACGGAGAAACGAAGAAAGAAACGGAGTAACGAAGAAAGAAACGAAGAAACGAATAAAGAAACGGAGAAACGAAGAAAGAAACGGAGAAACGAAGAAAGAAACGGAGTAACGAAGAAAGAAACGAAGAAACGAACAAAGAAACGGAGAAACGAAGAAAGAAACGGAGAAACGAAGAAAGAAACGGAGGAACGAAGAAATAAACCGAGAATCGGAGAAAGAAACGGAGTAACGAAGAAAGAAACGAAGAAACGAAGAAAGAAACGGAGAATCGGAGGAAGAAACGCAGTAACGACGAAAGAAACGAAGAAACGAAGAAAGAAACGGAGAATCGGAGAAATAAATGGAGGAACGAAGAAATAAACCGAGGATCGGAGAAAGAAACGGAGTAACGAAGAAAGAAACGAAGAAACGATGAAAGAAACGGAGTAACGATGAAAGAAACGAAGAAACGAAGAAAGAAACGGAGAATCGGAGAAATAAATGGAGAAACGAAGGAATAAACCCAGAAACGGGGAAACGGAGAAACGATGAAACGAAGGAAGAAACGGAGAAACGAAGAAAGAAACGGAGAAATGAAGAATGAAACGAAGAAACGAAGAAAGAAACGGAGAAACGAAGAAAGAAACGGAGGAACGAAGAAAGAAACGCAGTAACGATGAAAGAAACGAAGAAACGAAGAAAGAAACGGAGAAACGGAGAAATAAATGGAGAAACGAAGAAATAAACGGTGAAACGAACAAGGAAACGGAGATTCGAAGAAAGAAACGAAGAAACGAAGAAAGAAACGGAGAAACGAAGAAAGAAACGGAGTAACGAAGAAAGAAACGGAGAAACGGAGAAATAAATGGAGAAACGAAGAAATAAACGGAGAAACGAAGAAAGAAACGGAGAAACGAAGAAAGAAACGGAGAAATGAAGAAAGAAACGGAGAAACGGAGAAATAAATGGAGAAACGAAGAAATAAACCGAGAAACGGAGAAAGAAACGGAGAAACGGAGAAAGAAACGGAGAAACGAACAAAGAAACGGAGAAACGAAGAAAGAAATAGAGAAACGAACAAAGAAACGGAGAAACGAACAAAAAAACGGAGAAACGAAGAAAGAAACGGAGAAACGGAGAAATAAATGGAGAAACGAAGAAATAAGCGGAGAAACTAACAAGGAAACGGAGAAACGAAGAAAGAAACGGAGAATCGGAGAAATAAATGGAGAAACGAAGCAATAAACCGAGAAACGGAGAAACGGAGAAACGATGAAACGAAGGAAGAAACGGAGAAACGAAGAAAGAAACGGAGAAATGAAGAATGAAACGAAGAAACGAAGAAAGAACCGGAGATACGAAGAAAGAAACGGAGAAACGAACAAAGAAACGGAGAAACGAAGAAAGAAACGGAGAAACGAACAAAGAAACGGAGAAACGGAGAAATAAATGGAGAAGCGAAGAAATAAACGGAGAAACGAACAAGGAAACGGAGATTCGAAGAAAGAAACGGAGAAACGAAGAAAGAAACGGAGAAACGAAGAAAGAATCGGAGATACGATGAAAGAATCGGAGTAACGAAGAAAGAATCGGAGAAACGGAGAAATAAATGGAGAAACGAAGAAATAAACAGAGAAACGAACAAAGAAACGGAGAAACGAAGAAAGAAACGGAGATACGATGAAAGAAACGGAGTAACGAAGAAAGAAACGGAGAAACGGAGAAATAAATGGAGAAACGAAGAAATAAACGGTGAAACGAACAAGGAAACGGAGATTCGAAGAAAGAAACGAAGAAACGAAGAAAGAAACGGAGAAACGAAGAAAGAAACGGAGTAACGAAGAAAGAAACGGAGAAACGGAGAAATAAATGGAGAAACGAAGAAATAAACCGAGAAACGGAGAAAGAAACGGAGAAACGAACAAAGAAACGGAGAAACGCACAAAGAAACGAAGAAACGAACTAAGAAACGGAGAAACGAAGAAAGAAACGGAGAAACGAAGAAGGAAACGGAGAAACGATGAAAGAAACGAAGAAACGAAGAAAGAAACGGAGAATCGGAGAAATAAATGGAGAAACGAAGGAATAAACCGAGAAACGGAGAAACGGAGAAACGATGAAACGAAGGAAGAAACGGAGAAATGAAGAAAGAAACGGAGAAATGAAGAATGAAACGAAGAAAGAAACGGAGATACGAAGAAAGAAACGGAGAAACGAACAGAGAAACGGAGAAACGAAGAAAGAAACGGAGAAACGGAGAAATAAATGGAGAAACGAAGAAATAAACGGAGAAACGAACAAGGAAACGGAGATTCGATGAAAGAAACGACGAAACGAAGAAAGAAACGGAGAAACAAAGAAAGAAACGGAGAAACGAAGAAAGAAACGGAGAAACGAAGAAAGAATCGGTGATACGATGAAAGAAACGGAGTAACGAAGAAAGAATCGGAGAAACGGAGAAATAAATGGAGAAACGAAGAAATAAACGGAGAAACGAACAAAGAAACGGAGAAACGAAGAAAGAAACGGAGAAACGAAGAAAGAAACGGAGAAACGGAGAAATCAATGGAGAAACGAAGAAATAAACGGAGAAACGAAGAAAGAAACGGAGAAACGAATAAAGAAACGGAGAAATGAAGAAAGAAACGGAGAAACGAAGAAAGAAATGGAGAAACGAACAAAGAAACGGAGAAACGAACAAAAAAAACGGAGAAACGAAGAAAGAAACGGAGAAACGAACAAAGAAACGGAGAAACGAATAAAGAAACGAACAAAGAAACGGAGAAACGGAGAAATAAATGGAGAAACGAAGAAATAAACGGAGAAACGAACAAGGAAACGGAGATTCGAAGAAAGAAACGGAGAAACGAAGAAAGAAACGGCGAAACGAAGAAAGAATCGGAGATACGATGAAAGAATCGGAGTAACGAAGAAAGAATCGGAGAAACGGAGAAATAAATGGAGAAACGAAGAAATAAACGGAGAAACGAACAAAGAAACGGAGAAACGAAGAAAGAAACGGAGAAACGAAGAAAGAAACGGAGAAACGGAGAAATAAATGGAGAAACGAAGAAATAAACGGATAAACGAACAAGGAAACGGAGATTCGAAGAAAGAAACGTCGAAGCGAAGAAAGAAACGGAGAAATGGAGAAATAAATGGAGAAACGAAGAAATAAACGGAGAAACGAACAAGGAAACGGAGATTCGAAGAAAGAAACGACGAAACGAAGAAAGAAACGGAGAAATGAAGAAAGAAACGGAGAAATGTAGAAAGAAACGGAGAAACGAAGAAAGAGACGGAGAATCGGAGAAATAAATGCAGAAACGAAGAAATAAACCGAGAAACGGAGAAACCGAGAAACGATGAAACGAAGGAAGAGACGGAGAAACGAAGAAAGAAACGGAGAAATGAAGAATGAAACGAAGAAACGAAGAAAGAAAAGGAGATACGAAGAAAGAAACGGGGAAACGATGAAGGAAACGAAGAAAGAAACACAGAATCGGAGAAATAAATGGAGAAACGAAGAAATAAACCGAGAATCGGAGAAGGACACGGAGTAACGATGAAAGAAACGAAGAAACGAAGAAAGAAACGGAGAATCGGAGAAATAAATGGAGAAACGAAGGAATAAACCGAGAAACGGAGAAACGGAGAAACGATGAAACGAAGGAAGAAACGGAGAGACGAAGAAAGAAGCGGGGAAATGAAGAATGAAACGAAGAAACGAAGAAAGAAACGGAGATACGAAGAAAGAAACGGAGAAACGAACAAAGAAACGGAGAAACGAAGAAAGAAACGGAGAAAAGAAGAAAGAAACGGAGAAACGAACAAAGAAATGGAGAAACGGACAAAGAAACGGAGAAACGGGGCAATAAATGGAGAAACGAAGAAATAAACGGAGAAACGAACAAAGAAACGGAGAAACGAAGAAAGAAACGGAGAAACGAAGAAAGAAACGGAGAAACGAAGAAAGAAACGGAGGAACGAAGAAAGCAACGGAGATACGATGAAAGAAACGGAGTAACGAAGAAAGAAACGGAGAAACGGAGAAATAAATGGAGAAACGAAGAAATAAACGGAGAAACGAAGAAAGAAACGGAGAAACGAAGAAATAAATGGAGAAACGAAGAAATAAACGGAGAAACGAAGACAGAAACGGAAAAACGAAGAAAGAAACGGAGAAACGGAGAAATAAATGGAGAAACGAAGAAATAAACCGAGAAACGGAGAAAGAAACGGAGAAACGAACAAAGAAACGGAGAAACGCACAAAGAAACGAAGAAACGAACTAAGAAACGGAGAAACGAAGAAAGAAACGGAGAAACGAAGAAGGAAACGGAGAAACGATGAAAGAAACGAAGAAACGAAGAAAGAAACGGAGAATCGGAGAAATAAATGGAGAAACGAAGGAATAAACCGAGAAACGGAGAAACGGAGAAACGATGAAACGAAGGAAGAAACGGAGAAATGAAGAAAGAAACGGAGAAATGAAGAATGAAACGAAGAAAGAAACGGAGATACGAAGAAAGAAACGGAGAAACGAACAGAGAAACGGAGAAACGAAGAAAGAAACGGAGAAACGGAGAAATAAATGGAGAAACGAAGAAATAAACGGAGAAACGAACAAGGAAACGGAGATTCGATGAAAGAAACGACGAAACGAAGAAAGAAACGGAGAAACAAAGAAAGAAACGGAGAAACGAAGAAAGAAACGGAGAAACGAAGAAAGAATCGGTGATACGATGAAAGAAACGGAGTAACGAAGAAAGAATCGGAGAAACGGAGAAATAAATGGAGAAACGAAGAAATAAACGGAGAAACGAACAAAGAAACGGAGAAACGAAGAAAGAAACGGAGAAACGAAGAAAGAAACGGAGAAACGGAGAAATCAATGGAGAAACGAAGAAATAAACCGAGAAACGAACAAAGAAACGGAGAAACGAACAAAGAAACGGAGAAACGGAGAAATAAATGGAGAAACGAAGAAATAAACGGAGAAACGAACAAGGAAACGGAGATTCGAAGAAAGAAACGACGAAACGAAGAAAGAAACGGAGAAACGAAGAAAGAAACGGAGAAACGAAGAAAGAATCGGAGATACGATGAAAGAAACGGAGTAACGAAGAAAGAATCGGAGAAACGGAGAAATAAATGGAGAAACGAAGAAATAAACGGAGAAACGAACAAAGAAGCGGAGAAACGAAGAAAGAAACGGAGAAACGAAGAAAGAAACGGAGAAACGGAGAAATCAATGGAGAAACGAAGAAATAAACCGAGAAACGGAGAAAGAAACGGAGAAACGAACAAGGAAACGGAGAAACGAACAAAGAAACGGAGAAACGAACTAAGAAACGGAGAAACGAACAAAGAAACGGAGAAACGAAGAAAAAACGGAGAAACGGAGAAATAAATGGAGAAACGAAGAAATAAACGGAGAAACGAACAAAGAAACGGAGAAACGAAGAAAGAAACGGAGAAACGAAGAAAGAAACGGAGAAACGAAGAAAGAAACGGAGAAATGAAGAAAGAAACGGAGAAACGAAGAAAGAAACGGAGAAACGAAGAAAGAGACGGAGAATCGGAGAAATAAATGGAGAAACGACGGAATAAACCGACAAACGGAGAAACGGAGAAACGATGAAACGAAGGAAGAAACGGAGAAACGAAGATAGAAACGGAGAATCGGAGAAATAAATGGAGAAACGAAGGAATAAACCGAGAAACGGAGAACTGGAGAAACGATGAAACGAAGGAAGAAACGGAGAAACGAAGAAAGAAACGGAGAAATGAAGAATGAAACGAAGAAACGAAGAAAGAACCGGAGATACGAAGAAAGAAACGGAGAAACGAACAAAGAAACGGAGAAACGAAGAAAGAAACGGAGAAACGAACAAAGAAACGGAGAAACGAACAAAGAAACGGAGAAACGGAGAAATAAATGGAGAAACGAAGAAATAAACCGAGAAACGGAGAAACGGAGAAACGATGAAACGAAGGAAGAAACGGAGAAACGAAGAAAGAAACGGAGAAATGAAGAATGAAACGAAGAAACGAAGAAAGAACCGGAGATACGAAGAAAGAAACGGAGAGTCGAACAAAGAAACGGAGAAACGAAGAAAGAAACGGAGAAACGAAGAAAGAAACGGAGAAACGGAGAAATAAATGGAGAAACGAAGAAATAAACGGAGAAACGAACCAGGAAACGGAGAAACGAAGAAAGAAACGGAGAATCGAAGAAAGAAATGGAGAAACGAAGAAAGAAACGGAGATACGAAGAAAGAAACGGAGAAACGAAGGAAGAAACGGAGAAACGAAGACAGAAACGGAGAAACGAAGAAAGAAACGGAGAAACGAACAAAGAAACGGAAAAACGAACAAAGAAACGGAGAAACGGGGAAATAAATGGAGAAACGAAGAAATAAACGGAGAAACGAAGAAATAAACGGAGAAACGAAGAAAGAAACGGAGAAACGAAGAAAGAAACGGAGACACGAAGAAAGTAACGGAGAAACGAAGAAAGAAACGGAGAAACGAAGAAAGAAACGGAGAAACGAAGAAAGAAACGGAGAAACGAAGAAACAAACGGAGAAACGAACAAAGAAACGGAGAAACGAACAAAGAAACGGAGAAACGAAGAAAGAAACGGAGAAACGAAGAAAGAAACGGAGAAACGGAGAAATAAATGGAGAAACGAAGAAATAAACGGAGAAACGAAGAAAGAAACGGAGAAACGAAGAAAGAAACGGAGAAACGAAGAAAGAAACGGAGAAACGAACAAAGAAACGGAAAAACGAACAAAGAAACGGAGAAACGGGGAAATAAATGGAGAAACGAAGAAATAAACGGAGAAACGAAGAAAGAAACGGAGAATCGAAGAAAGAAATGGAGAAACGAAGAAAGAAACGGAGATACGAAGAAAGTAACGGAGAAACGAAGAAAGAAACGGAGAAACGAAGAAAGAAACGGAGAAACGAAGAAAGAAACGGAGAAACGAAGAAACAAACGGAGAAACGAACAAAGAAACGGAGAAACGAACAAAGAAACGGAGAAACGAAGAAAGAAACGGAGAAACGAAGAAAGAAACGGAGAAACGGAGAAATAAATGGAGAAACGAAGAAATAAACGGAGAAACGAACAAGGAAACGGAGATTCGAAGAAAGAATCGGAGATACGAAGAAAGAAACGGAGAAACGAACAAAGAAACGGAGAAACGAAGAATGAAACGGAGAAACGGAGAAATAAATGGAGAAACGAAGAAATACACGGAGAAACGAACCAGGAAACGGAGAAACGAAGAAAGAAACGGAGAATCGAAGAAAGAAATGGAGAAACGAATAAAGAAACGGAGAAACGAAGAAAGAAACGGAGATACGAAGAAAGAAACGGAGAAACGAAGGAAGAAACGGAGAAACGAAGACAGAAACGGAGAAACGAAGAAAGAAACGGAGAAACGAACAAAGAAACGGAAAAACGAACAAAGAAACGGAGAAACGGGGAA
Organism: Ptiloglossa arizonensis; assembly: GCF_051014685.1. Lineage (NCBI taxonomy): Eukaryota > Metazoa > Arthropoda > Insecta > Hymenoptera > Colletidae > Ptiloglossa > Ptiloglossa arizonensis. The sequence goes on along the minus strand of NW_027478463.1, from coordinate 156,470 downwards.
ATAAATGGAGAAACGAAGAAATAAACGGAGAAACGAAGAAAGAAACGGAGAAACGAAGAAAGAAACGGAGAAACGAAGAAAGAAACGGAGATACGAAGAAAGTAACGGAGAAACGAAGAAAGAAACGGAGAAACGAAGAAAGAAACGGAGAAACGAAGAAAGAAACGGAGAAACGAAGAAACAAACGGAGAAACGAACAAAGAAACGGAGAAACGAACAAAGAAACGGAGAAACGAAGAAAGAAACGGAGAAACGAAGAAAGAAACGGAGAAACGGAGAAATAAATGGAGAAACGAAGAAATAAACGGAGAAACGATCCAGGAAACGGAGAAACGAAGAAAGAAACGGAGAATCGAAGAAAGAAATGGAGAAACGAAGAAAGAAACGGAGAAACGAAGAAAGAAACGGAGATACGAAGAAAGAAACGGAGAAACGAAGGAAGAAACGGAGAAACGAAGAAAGAAACGGAGAAACGAAGAAACAAACGGAGAAACGAACAAAGAAACGGAGAAACGAACAAAGAAACGGAGAAACGAACAAAGAAACGGAGAAACGGAGAAATAAATGGAGAAACGAAGCAATAAACCGAGAAACGGAGAAACGGAGAAACGATGAAACGAAGGAAGAAACGGAGAAACGAAGAAAGAAACGGAGAAATGAAGAATGAAACGAAGAAACGAAGAAAGAACCGGAGATACGAAGAAAGAAACGGAGAGTCGAACAAAGAAACGGAGAAACGAAGAAAGAAACGGAGAAACGAAGAAAGAAACGGAGAAACGGAGAAATAAATGGAGAAACGAAGAAATAAACGGAGAAACGAACCAGGAAACGGAGAAACGAAGAAAGAAACGGAGAATCGAAGAAAGAAATGGAGAAACGAAGAAAGAAACGGAGAAACGAAGAAAGAAACGGAGATACGAAGAAAGTAACGGAGAAACGAAGAAAGAAACGGAGAATCGGAGAAAGAAACGGAGAAACGTAGAAACAAACGGAGAAACGAACAAAGAAACGGAGAAACGAACAAAGAAACGGAGAAACGAACAAAGAAACGGAGAAACGGAGAAATAAATGGAGAAACGAAGAAATAAACGGAGAAACGAACAAGGAAACGGAGATTCGAAGAAAGAAACGACGAAACGAAGAAAGAAACGGAGAAACGAAGAAAGAAACGGAGAAACGAAGAAAGAATCGGAGATACGATGAAAGAAACGGAGTAACGAAGAAAGAATCGGAGAAACGGAGAAATAAATGGAGAAACGAAGAAATAAACGGAGAAACGAACAAAGAAACGGAGAAACGAAGAAAGAAACGGAGAAACGAAGAAAGAAACGGAGAAACGGAGAAATCAATGGAGAAACGAAGAAATAAACCGAGAAACGGAGAAAGAAACGGAGAAACGAACAAGGAAACGGAGAAACGAACAAAGAAACGGAGAAACGAACTAAGAAACGGAGAAACGAACAAAGAAACGGAGAAACGAAGAAAAAACGGAGAAACGGAGAAATAAATGGAGAAACGAAGAAATAAACGGAGAAACGAACAAAGAAACGGAGAAACGAAGAAAGAAACGGAGAAACGAAGAAAGAAACGGAGAAACGAAGAAAGAAACGGAGAAATGAAGAAAGAAACGGAGAAACGAAGAAAGAAACGGAGAAACGAAGAAAGAGACGGAGAATCGGAGAAATAAATGGAGAAACGACGGAATAAACCGACAAACGGAGAAACGGAGAAACGATGAAACGAAGGAAGAAACGGAGATACGAAGAAAGAAACGGAGAAACGAAGGAAGAAACGGAGAAACGAAGAAAGAAACGGAGAAACGAAGAAAGAAACGGAGAAACGAACAAAGAAACGGAAAAACGAACAAAGAAACGGAGAAACGGGGAAATAAATGGAGAAACGAAGAAATAAACGGAGAAACGAAGAAAGAAACGGAGAAACGAAGAAAGAAACGGAGAAACGAAGAAAGAAACGGAGAAACGAAGAAAGAAACGGAGAAACGAAGAGAGAAACGGAGAAACGAAGAAAGAAACGGAGAAACGAAGAAAGAAACGGAGATAAGATGAAAGAAACGGAGTAACGAAGAAAGAATCGGAGAAACGGAGAAATAAATGGAGAAACGAAGAAATAAACGGAGAAACGAACAAAGAAACGGAGAAACGAAGACAGAAACGGAGAAACGAAGAAAGAAACGGAGAAACGGAGAAATAAATGAAGAAACGAAGAAATAAACCGAGAAACGGAGAAAGAAACGGAGAAACGAACAATGAAACGGAGAAACGAACAAAGAAACGAAGAAACGAACTAAGAAACGGAGAAACGAAAAAAGAAACGGAGAAACGAAGAAGGAAACGGAGAAACGATGAACGAAACGAAGAAACGACGAAAGAAACGGAGAATCGGAGAAATAAATGGAGAAACGAAGAAATAAATCGAGAAACGGAGAAACGGAGAAACGATGAAACGAAGGAAGAAACGGAGAAACGGAGAAACGGAGAAACGATGAAACGAAGGAAGAAACGAGGAAACGAAGAAAGAAACGAAGAAAGAAGCACAGAATCGGAGAAATAAATGGAGAAACGAAGAAATAAACCGAGAATCGGAAAAAGAAACGGAGGTACGAAGAAAGAAACGAAGAAACGAAGAAAGAAACGGAGTAACGATGAAAGAAACGAAGAAACGAAGAAAGAAACGGAGAATCGGAGAAATAAATGGAGAAACGAAGGAATAAACCGAGAAACGGAGAAACGGAGAAACGATGAAACGAAGGAAGAAACGGAGAAACGAAGAAAGAAACGGGGATACGAAGAATGAAACGAAGAAACGAAGAAAGAACCGGAGATACGAAGAAAGAAACGGAGAAACGAACAAAGAAACGGAGAAACGAAGAAAGAAACGGAGAAACGAACAAAGAAACGGAGAAACGAACAAAGAAACGGAGAAACGGAGAAATAAATGGAGAAACGAAGAAATAAACCGAGAAACGGAGAAACGGAGAAACGATGAAACGAAGGAAGAAACGGAGAAACGAAGAAAGAAACGGAGAAATGAAGAATGAAACGAAGAAACGAAGAAAGAACCGGAGATACGAAGAAAGAAACGGAGAGTCGAACAAAGAAACGGAGAAACGAAGAAAGAAACGGAGAAACGAAGAAAGAAACGGAGAAACGGAGAAATAAATGGAGAAACGAAGAAATAAACGGAGAAACGAACCAGGAAACGGAGAAACGAAGAAAGAAACGGAGAATCGAAGAAAGAAATGGAGAAACGAAGAAAGAAACGGAGATACGAAGAAAGAAACGGAGAAACGAAGGAAGAAACGGAGAAACGAAGACAGAAACGGAGAAACGAAGAAAGAAACGGAGAAACGAACAAAGAAACGGAAAAACGAACAAAGAAACGGAGAAACGGGGAAATAAATGGAGAAACGAAGAAATAAACGGAGAAACGAAGAAATAAACGGAGAAACGAAGAAAGAAACGGAGAAACGAAGAAAGAAACGGAGACACGAAGAAAGTAACGGAGAAACGAAGAAAGAAACGGAGAAACGAAGAAAGAAACGGAGAAACGAAGAAAGAAACGGAGAAACGAAGAAACAAACGGAGAAACGAACAAAGAAACGGAGAAACGAACAAAGAAACGGAGAAACGAAGAAAGAAACGGAGAAACGAAGAAAGAAACGGAGAAACGGAGAAATAAATGGAGAAACGAAGAAATAAACGGAGAAACGAAGAAAGAAACGGAGAAACGAAGAAAGAAACGGAGAAACGAAGAAAGAAACGGAGAAACGAACAAAGAAACGGAAAAACGAACAAAGAAACGGAGAAACGGGGAAATAAATGGAGAAACGAAGAAATAAACGGAGAAACGAAGAAAGAAACGGAGAATCGAAGAAAGAAATGGAGAAACGAAGAAAGAAACGGAGATACGAAGAAAGTAACGGAGAAACGAAGAAAGAAACGGAGAAACGAAGAAAGAAACGGAGAAACGAAGAAAGAAACGGAGAAACGAAGAAACAAACGGAGAAACGAACAAAGAAACGGAGAAACGAACAAAGAAACGGAGAAACGAAGAAAGAAACGGAGAAACGAAGAAAGAAACGGAGAAACGGAGAAATAAATGGAGAAACGAAGAAATAAACGGAGAAACGAACAAGGAAACGGAGATTCGAAGAAAGAATCGGAGATACGAAGAAAGAAACGGAGAAACGAACAAAGAAACGGAGAAACGAAGAATGAAACGGAGAAACGGAGAAATAAATGGAGAAACGAAGAAATACACGGAGAAACGAACCAGGAAACGGAGAAACGAAGAAAGAAACGGAGAATCGAAGAAAGAAATGGAGAAACGAATAAAGAAACGGAGAAACGAAGAAAGAAACGGAGATACGAAGAAAGAAACGGAGAAACGAAGGAAGAAACGGAGAAACGAAGACAGAAACGGAGAAACGAAGAAAGAAACGGAGAAACGAACAAAGAAACGGAAAAACGAACAAAGAAACGGAGAAACGGGGAAATAAATGGAGAAACGAAGAAATAAACGGAGAAACGAAGAAAGAAACGGAGAAACGAAGAAAGAAACGGAGAAACGAAGAAAGAAACGGAGATACGAAGAAAGTAACGGAGAAACGAAGAAAGAAACGGAGAAACGAAGAAAGAAACGGAGAAACGAAGAAAGAAACGGAGAAACGAAGAAACAAACGGAGAAACGAACAAAGAAACGGAGAAACGAACAAAGAAACGGAGAAACGAAGAAAGAAACGGAGAAACGAAGAAAGAAACGGAGAAACGGAGAAATAAATGGAGAAACGAAGAAATAAACGGAGAAACGATCCAGGAAACGGAGAAACGAAGAAAGAAACGGAGAATCGAAGAAAGAAATGGAGAAACGAAGAAAGAAACGGAGAAACGAAGAAAGAAACGGAGATACGAAGAAAGAAACGGAGAAACGAAGGAAGAAACGGAGAAACGAAGAAAGAAACGGAGAAACGAAGAAACAAACGGAGAAACGAACAAAGAAACGGAGAAACGAACAAAGAAACGGAGAAACGAACAAAGAAACGGAGAAACGGAGAAATAAATGGAGAAACGAAGCAATAAACCGAGAAACGGAGAAACGGAGAAACGATGAAACGAAGGAAGAAACGGAGAAACGAAGAAAGAAACGGAGAAATGAAGAATGAAACGAAGAAACGAAGAAAGAACCGGAGATACGAAGAAAGAAACGGAGAGTCGAACAAAGAAACGGAGAAACGAAGAAAGAAACGGAGAAACGAAGAAAGAAACGGAGAAACGGAGAAATAAATGGAGAAACGAAGAAATAAACGGAGAAACGAACCAGGAAACGGAGAAACGAAGAAAGAAACGGAGAATCGAAGAAAGAAATGGAGAAACGAAGAAAGAAACGGAGAAACGAAGAAAGAAACGGAGATACGAAGAAAGTAACGGAGAAACGAAGAAAGAAACGGAGAATCGGAGAAAGAAACGGAGAAACGTAGAAACAAACGGAGAAACGAACAAAGAAACGGAGAAACGAACAAAGAAACGGAGAAACGAACAAAGAAACGGAGAAACGGAGAAATAAATGGAGAAACGAAGAAATAAACGGAGAAACGAACAAGGAAACGGAGATTCGAAGAAAGAAACGACGAAACGAAGAAAGAAACGGAGAAACGAAGAAAGAAACGGAGAAACGAAGAAAGAATCGGAGATACGATGAAAGAAACGGAGTAACGAAGAAAGAATCGGAGAAACGGAGAAATAAATGGAGAAACGAAGAAATAAACGGAGAAACGAACAAAGAAACGGAGAAACGAAGAAAGAAACGGAGAAACGAAGAAAGAAACGGAGAAACGGAGAAATCAATGGAGAAACGAAGAAATAAACCGAGAAACGGAGAAAGAAACGGAGAAACGAACAAGGAAACGGAGAAACGAACAAAGAAACGGAGAAACGAACTAAGAAACGGAGAAACGAACAAAGAAACGGAGAAACGAAGAAAAAACGGAGAAACGGAGAAATAAATGGAGAAACGAAGAAATAAACGGAGAAACGAACAAAGAAACGGAGAAACGAAGAAAGAAACGGAGAAACGAAGAAAGAAACGGAGAAACGAAGAAAGAAACGGAGAAATGAAGAAAGAAACGGAGAAACGAAGAAAGAAACGGAGAAACGAAGAAAGAGACGGAGAATCGGAGAAATAAATGGAGAAACGACGGAATAAACCGACAAACGGAGAAACGGAGAAACGATGAAACGAAGGAAGAAACGGAGATACGAAGAAAGAAACGGAGAAACGAAGGAAGAAACGGAGAAACGAAGAAAGAAACGGAGAAACGAAGAAAGAAACGGAGAAACGAACAAAGAAACGGAAAAACGAACAAAGAAACGGAGAAACGGGGAAATAAATGGAGAAACGAAGAAATAAACGGAGAAACGAAGAAAGAAACGGAGAAACGAAGAAAGAAACGGAGAAACGAAGAAAGAAACGGAGAAACGAAGAAAGAAACGGAGAAACGAAGAGAGAAACGGAGAAACGAAGAAAGAAACGGAGAAACGAAGAAAGAAACGGAGATAAGATGAAAGAAACGGAGTAACGAAGAAAGAATCGGAGAAACGGAGAAATAAATGGAGAAACGAAGAAATAAACGGAGAAACGAACAAAGAAACGGAGAAACGAAGACAGAAACGGAGAAACGAAGAAAGAAACGGAGAAACGGAGAAATAAATGAAGAAACGAAGAAATAAACCGAGAAACGGAGAAAGAAACGGAGAAACGAACAATGAAACGGAGAAACGAACAAAGAAACGAAGAAACGAACTAAGAAACGGAGAAACGAAAAAAGAAACGGAGAAACGAAGAAGGAAACGGAGAAACGATGAACGAAACGAAGAAACGACGAAAGAAACGGAGAATCGGAGAAATAAATGGAGAAACGAAGAAATAAATCGAGAAACGGAGAAACGGAGAAACGATGAAACGAAGGAAGAAACGGAGAAACGGAGAAACGGAGAAACGATGAAACGAAGGAAGAAACGAGGAAACGAAGAAAGAAACGAAGAAAGAAGCACAGAATCGGAGAAATAAATGGAGAAACGAAGAAATAAACCGAGAATCGGAAAAAGAAACGGAGGTACGAAGAAAGAAACGAAGAAACGAAGAAAGAAACGGAGTAACGATGAAAGAAACGAAGAAACGAAGAAAGAAACGGAGAATCGGAGAAATAAATGGAGAAACGAAGGAATAAACCGAGAAACGGAGAAACGGAGAAACGATGAAACGAAGGAAGAAACGGAGAAACGAAGAAAGAAACGGGGATACGAAGAAAGAAACGGAGAAACGAAGGAAGAAACGGAGAAACGAAGAAAGAAACGGAGAAACGAAGAAAGAAACGGAGAAACGAACAAAGAAACGGAGAAACGAACATAGAAACGGAGAAACGAACAAAGAAACGGAGAAACGGAGAAATAAATGGAGAAACGAAGAAATAAACGGAGAAACGAACAAAGAAACGGAGAAACGAAGAAAGAAACGGTGAATCGAAGAAAGAAACGGAGAAACGAAGAAAGAAACGGAGAAATGAAGAAAGAAACGGAGAAACGAAGAAAGAAACGGAGAAACAAAGAAAGAGACGGAGAATCGGAGAAATAAATGGAGAACCGACGGAATAAACCGACAAACGGAGAAACGGAGAAACGATGAAACGAAGGAAGAAACATGGAAACGAAGAAAGAAACAAAGAAAGAAACACAGAATCGGAGAAATAAATGGAGAAACGAAGAAATAAACCGAGAATCGGTGAAAGAAACGGAGTAACGATGAAAGAAACGAAGAAACGAAGAAAGAAACGGAGAATCGGAGAAATAAATGGAGAAACGAAGGAATAAACGGAGAAACGAACAAGGAAACGGAGATTCGATGAAAGAAACGACGAAACGAAGAAAGAAACGGAGAAACGAAGAAAGAAACGGAGAGACGAAGAAAGAATCGGTGATACGATGAAAGAAACGGAGTAACGAAGAAAGAATCGGAGAAACGGAGAAATAAATGGAGAAACGAAGAAATAAACAGAGAAACGAACAAAGAAACGGAGAAACGAAGAAAGAAACGGAGAAACGAAGAAAGAAACGGAGAGACGAAGAAAGAATCGGTGATACGATGAAAGAAACGGAGTAACGAAGAAAGAATCGGAGAAACGGAGAAATAAATGGAGAAACGAAGAAATAAACAGAGAAACGAACAAAGAAACGGAGAAACGAAGAAAGAAACGGAGAAACGAAGAAAGAAACGGAGGAACGGAGAAATAAATGAAGAAACGAAGAAATAAACGGAGAAACGAAGAAATAAACGGAGAAACGAAGAAAGAAACGGAGAAACGAAGAAAGAGACGGAGAAACGAAGAAAGAAACGGAGAAACGAAGAAAGAAACGGCGAAACGAAGAAAGAAACGGAGAAACGAACAAAGAAACGGAGAAACGAACATAGAAACGGAGAAACGAAGACAGAAACGGAGAAACGGAGAAATAAATGGAGAAACGAAGAAATAAACGGAGAAACGAAGAAAGAAACGGAGAAACGAAGAAATAAACGGAGAAACGAACAAAGAAACGTTTCTCCGTTTCTCCGTTTCTCCGTTTCTCGGTTTCTCCGTTTATTTCTTCGATTCTCTATTTATTTCCCCGTTTCTCAGATTCTTTGTTCGTTTCTCCGTTTCTTCGTTCGTTTCTCCGTTTCTTTGTTCGTTTCTCCGTTTCTTTGTTCGTTTCTCCGTTTCTTTCTTCATTTCTCCGTTTCTTTCTTCGTTTCTCCGTTTCTTTCTTCGTTTCTCCGTTTCTTTCTTCGTTTCTCCATTTATTTCTCCGTTTCTCCGTTTCTTTGTCCGTTTCTCCGTTTCTTTGTTCGTTTCTCCGTTCCCTTCTTCGTTTCTCCATTTATTTCTCCGTTTCTTTCTTCGTTCCTCCCTTTCTTTGTTCGTTTCTCCGTTTCTTTCTCCGTTTCTCGGTTTATTTCTTCGTTTCTCCATTTATTTCTCCGATTCTCCGTTTCTTTCTTCGTTTCTTCGTTTATTTCTTCGTTACTCCGTTTCTTTCTTCGTTTCTCCGTTTCTTTGTTCGTTTCTCCGTTTCTTTGTTCGTTTCTCCGTTTCTTTCTCCGTTTCTCGGTTTATTTCTTCGTTTCCCCATTTATTTCTCCGATTCTCCGTTTCTTTCTTCGTTTCTTTCTTCGTTTCTCCGTTTCTTTCTTCGTTTCTTCGTTTCCTTCTTCGTTTCTCCGTTTCTTTCTTCGATTCTCCGTTTCTTCCTTCGTTTCGTCGTTTCTCCGTTTCTCCGTTTCTCCGTTTCTCCATTTCTCCGTTCCTCCGTTTCTCCGGTGCTCCGTTCGTCGGTTTCTCCGTTTCTCGGTTTCTCTGTTTCTCCGTTTCTCGGTTTCTCAGTTTCTCCGTTTCTCCGTTTCTCCGTTTCACCGTTTCTTTGTTCGTTTGTTCGTTCCTCCGTTTCTCCGTTTCTCCGTTTCACCATTTCTTTGTTCGTTCTTCCGTTTCTTTCTCCGTTTCTCCGTTTATTTCTTCGTTTCTCCATTTATTTCACCGTTTCTCCGTTTCTTTGTTCGTTTCTCCGTTTCTTTCTCCGTTTCTCGGTTTATTTCTTCGTTTCCCCATTTATTTCTCCGATTCTCCGTTTCTTTCTTCGTTTCTCCGTTTCTTTCTTCGTTTCTTCGTTTCCTTCTCCGTTTCTCCGTTTCTTTGTTCGTTTCTCCATTTATTTCTCCGTGTCTTCGTTTCTTTGTTCGTTTCTCAGTTTCTTTGTTCGTTTCTCCGTTTCGTTGTTCGTTTCTCCGTTTCTTTGTTCGTTTCTCCGTTTCTTTCTCCGTTTCTCGGTTTATTTCTTCGTTTCTCCATTTATATCTCCGATTCTCCGTTTCTTTGTTCGTTTCTCCGTTTCTTTCTCCGTTTCTCGGTTTATTTCTTCGTTTCCCCATTTATTTCTCCGATTCTCCGTTTCTTTCTTCGTTTCTCCGTTTCTTTCTTCGTTTCTTCGTTTCCTTCTTCGTTTCTCCGCTTCTTTCTTCGATTCTCCGTTTATTTCTTCGTTTCTCCATTTATGTCTCCGTTTCTCCGTTTCTTTGTTCGTTTCTCCATTTATTTCTCCGTGTCTTCGTTTCTTTGTTCGTTTCTCCGTTTCTTTGATCGTTTCTCCGTTTCTTCCTCCGTTTCTCGGTTTATTTCTTCGTTTCTCCATTTATTTCTACGATTCTCCGTTTCTTTCTTCGTTTCTCCGTTTCTTTCTTCGTTTCTCCGTTTATTTCTTCGTTTATTCCATTTATTTCTACGTTTCTCCGTTTCTGTCTTCGTTTCTCCCTTTCTTTCTTCGTTTCTCCGTTTCTTTCTTGGTTTCTCCGTTTCTTTCTTCGTTTCTCCGTTTCTTTCTTCGTTTCTTCGTTTATTTCTTAGTTTCTCCATTTATTTCTCCGTTTCTTTCTTCGTTCCTCCCTTTCTTTGTTCGTTTCTCCGTTTCTTTCTCCGTTTCTCCGTTTCTTTCTTCGATTCTCCGTTTATTACTTCGTTTCTCCATTTATGTCTCCGTTTCTCCGTTTCTTTGTTCGTTTCTCCATTTATTTCTCCGTGTCTTCGTTTCTTTGTTCGTTTCTCCGCTTCTTTGTTCGTTTCTCCGTTTCTTTCTCCTTTTCTCGGTTTATTTCTTCGTTTCTCCATTTATTTCTCCGATTTTCCGTTTCTTTCTTCGTTTCTCCGTTTCTTTCTTCGTTTCTCCGTTTCTTTCTTCGTTTCTCCGTTTCTTTCTTCGTTTTTCCGTTTCATTCTTCGTTTCTCCGTTTCTTCCTTCGTTTCTTCGTTTCTTCGTTTCTCCGTTTCTCCGTTTCTCCGTTTCTCCGTTTCTCCGTTTCTCCGTTTCTCCGCTTCTCCGTTTCTCCGTTTCTCCGTTTCTCCGTTTCTCCGTTTCTCCGGTGCTCCGTTCCTCGGTTTCTCCGTTTCTCGGTTTCTCTGTTTCTCCGTTTCTCGGTTTTTCCGTTTCTCCGTTTCACCGTTTCTTTGTTTGTTCTTCCGTTTCTTTCGCCGTTTCTCCGTTTCTTTGTTCGTTTCTCCATTTATTTCTCCGTGTCTTCGTTTCTTTGTTCGTTTCTCCGTTTCTTTGTTCGTTTCTCCGTTTCTTCCTCCGTTTCTCGGTTTATTTCTTCGTTTCTCCATTTATTTCTCCGTGTCTTCGTTTCTTTGTTCGTTTCTCCGTTTCTTTGTTCGTTTCTCCGTTTCTTCCTCCGTTTCTCGGTTTATTTCTTCGTTTCTCCATTTATTTCTTCGTTTCTCCATTTATTTCCCCGTTCCTCCGTTTCTTTGTCCGTTTCTCCGTTTCTTTGTTCGTTTCTCCGTTTCTTTGTTCGTTTCTCCGTTTCTTTCTCCGTTTCTCGGTTTATTTCTTCGTTTACCCATTTATTTCTCCGATTCTCCGTTTCTTTCTTCGTTTCTCCGTTTCTTTCTTCGTTTCTTCGTTTCCTTCTTCGTTTCTCCGTTTCTTTCTTCGATTCTCCGTTTATTTCTTCGTTTCACCATTCATGTTTCCGTTTCTCGGTTTCTTTGTTCGTTTCTCTATTTATTTCTCCGTGCCTTCGTTTCTTTGTTCATTCTCCGTTTCTTTGTTCGTTTCTCCGTTTCTTTGTTCGTTTCTCCGTTTCTTTGTCCGTTTCTCCGTTTCTTTCTCCTTTTCTCGGTTTATTTCTTCGTTTCTCCATTTATTTCTCCGATTCTTCGATTCTGTCTTGGTTTCTCCGTTTCTTTCATCGTTTCTCCGTTTCTTTCTCCGTTTCTCGGGTTATTTCTTGGTTTCTCCATTTATTTCTCCGATTCTCCGTTTCTTTCTTCGTTTCTCCGCTTCTTTGTTCGTTTCTCTATTTCTTTGTTCGTTTCTCCGTTTCTTTCTTCGTTTTTTCATTTCTTTCTTCGTTTCTCCGTTTCTTTGTTCGTTTCTCCTTTTCTTTGTTCGTTTCTCCGTTTCTTTCTCCGTTTCTCCGTTTATTTCTTCGTTTCTCCATTTATTTCTCCGTTTCTCCGTTTCTTTGTTCGTTTCTCCGTTTCTTTGTTCGTTTCTCCGTTTCTTTGTTCGTTTCTCCGTTTCTTTGTTCGTTTCTCCGTTTCTTTCTTCGTTTCTCCGTTTCTTTCTTCGTTTCTCCGTTTCTTTCTTCGATTTTCCGTTTCTTTCTTCGTTTCTCCATTTCTTTCTTGTATTCTTCATTCCGTTCTTGGTTTCTCGGTTTCTTTCTTCGTTTCTTCGTGTCTTTCTTCGCTTCTCCGTTTCTTTCTTCGTTTCTCCGTTTCTTTCTTCGTTTCTCCTTTTCTTCCTTCGTTTCTTTGTTTCTCCGTTTCTTTCTTCGTTTCTTCGTTTCTCCGTTTCTCCGTTTCTCCGTTTCTCCGTTTCTCCGTTTCTCCGTTTCTCCGTTTCTTCGTTTCACCGTTTCTCCGTTTCTCCGTTTCTCCGTTTCTCCGTTTCTCCGTTTCTCCGTTTCTCCGTTTCTCCGTTTCTCCGTTTCTCCGTTCCTCCGTTTCTCCGGTGCTCCGTTCCTCGGTTTCTCCGTTTCTCGGTTTCTCTGTTTCTCCATTTCTCGGTTTCTCAGTTTCTCCGTTTCTCCGTTTCCCCGTTTCACCGTTTCTTTGTTCGTTCCTCCGTTTCTCCGTTTCTCCGTTTCACCGTTTCTTTGTGCGTTCTTCCGTTTCTTTCTCCGTTTCTCCGTTTCTCCATTTATTTCTCCGTTTCTCCGTTTCTTTGTTCGTTTCTCCGTTTCTTTGTTCGTTTCTCCGTTTCTTTGTTCGTTTCTCCGTTTCTTTCTTCGTTTCTCCGTTTCTTTCTTCGTTTCTCCGTTTCTTTCTTCGATTTTCCGTTTCTTTCTTCGGTTCTGCATTTCTTTCTTCTATTCTTCATTCCGTTCTTGGTTTCTCGGTTTCTTTCTTCGTTTCTTCGTGTCTTTCTTCGCTTCTCCGTTTCTTTCTTCGTTTCTCCGTTTCTTTCTTCGTTTCTCCGTTTCTTCCTTCGTTTCTTTGTTTCTCCGTGTCTTCCTTCGTTTCTTCGTTTCTCCGTTTCTCCGTTTCTCCGTTTCTCCGTTTCTCCGTTTCTTCCTTCGTTTCTTTGTTTCTCCGTTTCTTCCTTCGTTTCTTCGTTTCTCCGTTTCGCCGTTTCTCCGTTTCTCCGTTTCTCCGTTTCTCCGTTTCTCCGTTTCTCCGTTTCTCCGTTCCTCCGTTTCTCCGGTGCTCCGTTCCTCGGTTTCTCCGTTTCTCGGTTTCTCTGTTTCTCCATTTCTCGGTTTCTCAGTTTCTCCGTTTCTCCGTTTCTCCGTTTCACCGTTTCTTTGTTCGTTCCTCCGTTTCTCCGTTTCTCCGTTTCACCGTTTCTTTGTGCGTTCTTCCGTTTCTTTCTCCGTTTCTCCGTTTATTTCTTCGTTTCTCCATTTATTTCTCCGTTTCTCCGTTTCTTTGTTCGTTTCTCCGTTTCTTTGTTCGTTTCTCCGTTTCTTTGTTCGTTTCTCCGTTTCTTTGTTCGTTTCTCCGTTTCTTTCTTCGTTTCTCCGTTTCTTTCTTCGTTTCTCCGTTTCTTTCTTCGATTTTCCGTTTCTTTCTTCGGTTCTGCATTTCTTTCTTCTATTCTTCATTCCGTTCTTGGTTTCTCGGTTTCTTTCTTCGTTTCTTCGTGTCTTTCTTCGCTTCTCCGTTTCTTTCTTCGTTTCTCCGTTTCTTTCTTCGTTTCTCCGTTTCTTCCTTCGTTTCTTTGTTTCTCCGTGTCTTCCTTCGTTTCTTCGTTTCTCCGTTTCTCCGTTTCTCCGTTTCTCCGTTTCTCCGTTTCTTCCTTCGTTTCTTTGTTTCTCCGTTTCTTCCTTCGTTTCTTCGTTTCTCCGTTTCGCCGTTTCTCCGTTTCTCCGTTTCTCCGTTTCTCCGTTTCTCCGTTTCTCCGTTTCTCCGTTCCTCCGTTTCTCCGGTGCTCCGTTCCTCGGTTTCTCCGTTTCTCGGTTTCTCTGTTTCTCCATTTCTCGGTTTCTCAGTTTCTCCGTTTCTCCGTTTCTCCGTTTCACCGTTTCTTTGTTCGTTCCTCCGTTTCTCCGTTTCTCCGTTTCACCGTTTCTTTGTGCGTTCTTCCGTTTCTTTCTCCGTTTCTCCGTTTATTTCTTCGTTTCTCCATTTATTTCTCCGTTTCTCCGTTTCTTTGTTCGTTTCTCCGTTTCTTTGTTCGTTTCTCCGTTTCTTTGTTCGTTTCTCCGTTTCTTTGTTCGTTTCTCCGTTTCTTTCTTCGTTTCTCCGTTTCTTTCTTCGTTTCTCCGTTTCTTTCTTCGATTTTCCGTTTCTTTCTTCGTTTCTCCATTTCTTTCTTCTATTCTTCATTCCGTTCTTGGTTTCTCGGTTTCTTTCTTCGTTTCTTCGTGTCTTTCTTCGCTTCTCCGTTTCTTTCTTCGTTTCTCCGTTTCTTTCTTCGTTTCTCCGTTTCTTCCTTCGTTTCTTTGTTTCTCCGTTTCTCCGTTTCTCCGTTTCTCCGTTTCTCCGTTTCTTCCTTCGTTTCTTTGTTTCTCCGTTTCTTCCTTCGTTTCTTTGTTTCTCCGTTTCTTCCTTCGTTTCTTCGTTTCTCCGTTTCGCCGTTTCTCCGTTTCTCCGTTTCTCCGTTTCTCCGTTTCTCCGTTTCTCCGTTTCTCCGTTTCTCCGTTTCTCCGTTTCTCCGTTTCTCCGTTTCTCCTTTTCTCCTTTTCTCCGTTTCTCCTTTTCTCCTTTTCTCCGTTTCTCCGTTTCTCCGTTTCTCCGTTTCTCCGTTTCTCCGTTTAGATTAAATGATTATAATAATTTTGATCGTACTTCAAAGTAAAGAGATGTTTCTTAAAGTTTTAAAACATGGAAAATAATAATTGTCTATGAGATATATCAATTTAACATTTGATTAATACTTGAAGAATCGAAATTTGTGGTATTTTCCTGATACCAAAGGTTGAAATTCAGGCATAAATTTTAGAAAATGTTTGATTTTGGGACTCTTGGTGTCAGTGTACGATATGCGAGGAAGTGGTACGACTTCGCGGATTCTTAGAATTGACGTCAAATTCCAAGAATTTCCGCGAATCGAAATTTTGTTGTACTTTCGAACGAATTTCTGAATCATGGATCCCGATTTTCTTTGTATCAGGAGAACATGATAGTTGAGGACATATAGTTTTAAGTAGTTTTAGCAGTATGATAGGATCGGGTTAAAGAAATGGAAACAAATAATGGACAAAAATAAAGTTTCTGCTGTCAGTGAAATTGATTTTATTTCAATACATCAATTGAACTTGTTGAAAGTACTGTACAGTAAAGTGCTCTACTGTACCGTAAAAATTACTATTCTAAACTCGCAGCCGATTTGCTCAGTACTACCCACGACGAATAATTACTGTTCGTCGCGAGTAATACCGATTACCAGGTCTCACCACGTGGAGGTTGCTGCGAGCGGAGACCCGGAGGGAGATAGATGGAATCAAAGTTCCATCGATCTCCCTCGACACCCGATACAAACGAAGATACTAAACCAAAGAGATGGAAGGAATCAATGTTCCTTCGATCTCCTCGTTTAGTTCTGCCAAGCAATTACATTATGGAAAAATTAGGCAAAATTGGAAAAGACGCGACACGAACCGTGCAGTTGGTCCTACTAGGTCGGTCCCGTTTCCCCTCAGTGGGCCCGATTAAAGAGGAAATGCACGACGCCGTCCACTCATATAGAGTGCCCCGTTTCTCCCAACTCCGCGTCAGGAACCACGCAAAGCGTGGACCTGACTCACGGAGGATGACGAAGAGAGGGTCTTATGGCACAGGGCTTCCACAGGGACCGATGCGAACACCTGCCTCTGTGGTCGCAGCATGTTCTCTCTGGAAGCGGACGCACCAGAAGAGACGGCGATCGACCGTTCAGACCACCTACACTGCCGGTCACTTGCTTATGCAACAAGCAGTGATGACCGGGCTGAAGAACGAGGAAGCGAGCAAAAATAAGCTAAAGATTGGATAATTGCTTGACAGATAACAGATATTTGTACACGGTGGCCTTAAAATTAACTTACTCCAAGCTTAACTAAAGATCCCACGGCGGTTGCGACGATAGTGTCCTCTTCGTTCTTCGTTCTTTGTTCTTCGTTCTTCGTTCTTCGTTCTTCGTTCTTCGTTCTTCGTTCTTCGTTCTTCGTTCTTCGTTCTTCGTTCTTCGTTCTTCGTTCTTCGTTCTTCGTTCTTCGTTCTTCGTTCTTCGTTCTTCGTTCTTCGTTCTTCGTTCTTCGTTCTTCGTTCTTCGTTCTTCATTCTTCGTTCTTTGTTCTTCGTTCTTCGTTCTCCGGTGTGCCTACCTAAGAGAAACCTAAAGTCAAGGCATGATAAAAGAATGATAGAAAATAGAAATGAAGTTGGTTAGTGATTAAATACAGTCATTCAGTAACAAAGGAAATAAAGGCAAGAATGACAAAAAAATAAACATGGAAAAACTAGTACAAAGTAAAATCACAGAACAAATAAAATAAATTACAGAAAGAAACAATTAAAAACCAAAGAAAGGATTGAGAGAATGGTCGCCAGTACTGACCACCGCCTACCGGCGGCCAGTACCGGTTACCAAGGTGGGGGTCCCCCTTCCATAAACCTAAAACGAAGAGATCCATCCACCTCCGAGGCTCCAGGAAGAATGAAATTTTAAACAACCGGGGGCTCCTTATATACCCTCTGTAAGGTCACTTACCGGTTCTTCCATTGTCTTTGTTCGATCTAATCGAAATTTTCGAAGGCGAACGGTTTCGGTGAATGTTTGTTCATTTCCGCGATTGTTACTAACATTTATACATGTTCCCAATATTGATCGAACAATGTGCATCTTATATATGTATTGCAATTAATTAAGAAACTTATAGAAATTGATTTTGATCGAGACTCGATGTTAAAACGTGTTTCGTAATGTTTTTAAGCATGGAAAGTAACAATTGTTCATTAAATGCATTAAGTTAAAATTTGTTTAATTCTTATAATTTACACAATACGCGTAGAAGTTGTGTTTTTTACATAAAAGTGCCGAAATTCAATTAATCGCTTTCTTAGATAGAAAAATCATCGGGATGAAGACTTGTGAATCGATAATCGATACCTGTAGCCTTGAAAATGTCAGTTGGACTCAGCGAAAAATTCCTTCGCGAACAAAGAATATTTCAACGAAATGATATTTTAAGCCATTATTTATACTAGAACATTGTTAATAATTGTTTAATCTACAGTCCTACGACGGTTGATAATAAATATGATAAATAAACATCGAGATATTGCGAAATCTTCGAAGGCGGACGGTTTCGGTTAATGTTTGTTCATTTCCGCGATTGTTATTAACATTTATGCATGTTCCCAATATTGATCGAACAATATGCATCTTATTTAGGTATCATAAATCATTAGTTAGTTTTCAGAAATTAATTGATTTCGAAAATGAAAGCAAAATATTGATATTCATATATTTCTCGATTTGCAACCTAAATTAATCTTTATAAGCAAATTATTCATTTACAATGCAAAAGAAAATGCATCTTGTAACATTCATATTCCCAACTTTTACAGTGCAAACCATTAATTAGTTTACAAATGTTAATTTTCATAAAAAATGGAGAAATATATGTATACCAAACTCTTCGTTAAATTTTCCGATAAAATTTAATTCACATACTGTAACATAAAAGTTCGGAACGTGGAAAAATGTTTCTAACAATCGCCTAGAGACATAAACATTCGCTAAAGCAATTCGCCTTCCCAGATTTCGCAATATCTTGATGTTTGTTTATCATAATTATTAACAACCGTCGTAGGACCGTAGATTAAACAATTATTAACAATGTCCTAGTATAAATAATGGCTTAAAATATCATTTCGTTGAAATATTCTTTGTTCGCGATGGAATTGTTCTTATTGAGATCAAACCGACATTGTCAAGGCTGGAAATGTTTATCGATTCACAAACGTCTATCACGTTGGTTTTTCTATCTAGAAAAGCGATTAATTGAATTTCGACGCTTTTACATCAAGAATACAGCTTCCACGCATAATCCGAAAATTATAAGAACGAAACAAATGTTAAATTAATGTATCTAATAAACAATTGTTACTTTCCATGCTTTGAAACATTAAGAAACACGTTTATACCTCGAATCTCGGTCAAAATTAATTGCTGTAGGCGAATCAATCATATTTAATGCATAAATAAGATGCATATTGTAAGATAAATGTTCGGAACATGTATAAATGTTAGTAACAATCGCGGAAATGAACAAACATTCACCGAAACCGTTCGCCTTCGCAGATTTCGCAATATCCTGACGTTCATTTATCATATTTATTAACAATCGTCGTAGGATTGTAGATTAAACCATTATTAACAATTTCCTAGTATAAATAATGGTTTAAAATATCATTTCGTTGAAATATTCTTTGTTCAGGAAGGAATTTTTCATTGAGGTGCAACCGACATTCTCAAGGCTACACGTGTCGATCATCGCGAAGATTGTTCTATTCAGAGAAGCGATTAATTGAATTTCGCCGCTTTGGAGTAAAAAATGAAACTTCTACGCGTGTTGTGTAAATTATAAAAATTAAACAAATGTTAAATTAATGTATCTAATAAACAATTGTTACTTTCCATGCTTTAAAACTTTCCTAAACACGTTTTACTATAAATCTCGATCAAAAACAATTTCTGTAAGTTACTTAATCATTTTTAATGCATAAATAAGGTGCACATTGTTCAATTAATATTGAGAACATGCATAAATGTTAGTAACAATCGCGGAAATGAACAAACATTCACCGAAACCGTTCGTCTTCGCAGATTTTGCAATATCTCGATGTTTATTTATCATATTTATTAACAACCGTCATAGGACCATACTTTAGACAATTATTAACAATGTTCTAGTATAAATAATGGCTTAAAAGTCATTACTTTCTGGAAATATTTGTTAGATCGAACAAAGACAATCGAAGTAACCGTGCGATAAAATAAATGAATATTTCTCTACATATCGAAAAAATAGTTTGTATATATGCATGTATATTCCGAACGCTCAGTGACACACATATGTCACATGGCAATGAAGTGGGTTGCCATCTACTAGAGAATAGGTAAACTACACTTAAGGTGTGAAAACACCTGGCGGAGAAACGCTCAAGTTTGTTGAGGAATTGTTGTTATTTCCACCAATAGATAGCGCCACATGCATAATTTACCGACATTACAGATAAGTATTTCCATTTGTATGGTATTCCCTACCGTGCAATAAAATAAATAAATATTTTTGTACAAAGTTTCGTATGTATCATCTTTCGAATAAATGTAAAGTTAAACGAAATCAGCGTAATGAAATTTCTCTGCATTCTAGCCTTCCTTTATACATTTAAAAAAATCTTTGATACCTCGAAATCATGGCTACACATATCGATTATCGACTCACAAGTGTTTATCACGATGACTTTTTCTACATAGAAAAGCGATTAGTCGAAATTCAGCACGTTTGAGTAAGAAATACAAATTCTACGCGTATTGTGTAAATTATGAGAATTAAATAAATGCTAAACTATTGCAGTAAATAGACAATTATTACTTTCCTTGCTTTCAAACTTTACGAAACAAGTTTTTACTTTGAATCTCGATCAAAATCAATTTCTATAAGTATAATCATTTACCATGCATAAATAAGATACATATTGTTCGATTAATATTGAGAACATGCATAAATGTTAGTAACAATCGCGAAAGTTAACAAATATGTTCTCCAAGAGACGGCAACCCATATAATTACCACGTTGCAAATGTTTGGAATTTCAGATCATATTTGCATGCATCACAAACAATAATTTCGATATGTAGAGAAATATTTATTTATTTTATCGCACGGTAGGGAATATTATACAAAGGGGATTATATATCTTTAATGTCGGTAAATTTATGCTCGTGGCGCTATCTATTGGTGGAAATAAGAACAATTCCTCAACAAACTTGAGCGTTTCTCCGCCAGGTGTTTTCACACCTTAAGTGTAGGTTACCTATTCTCTAGTAGATGGCAACCCACTTCATTGCCGTGTGACATATGTGTGTCACTGAGCGTTCAGAATATATATTTGCATATATACAGACTATAATTTCGATATGTAGAGAAATATTCATTTATTTTATCGCACGGTTACTTCGATTGTCTTTGTTCAATCTAACTAATATTTCCAGAAAGTGATGACTTTCAAGCCATTATTTATGCTAAAACAATGTTAATAATTGTTTAATCTACGGCCCCACGACGCTTGTTAATAATTATGATAAATAAACGTCAAGATATTGCTAAATTTGCGAAGGCGAACGGTTTCGGTGAATGTTTGTCCATTTCCGCGATTGTTAGTAACATTTATATGTGCTCCCAATATTAATTGAACAATGTGCATATTATTTATGCATCACAAATGATTAAGAAACTTATAGAAATTAATTTTGATCGAGCTCCGAAGTAAAGAGGTGTTTCTTAAAGTTTTAAAATATGGAAAGTAATAATTGTCTATTAGATATATCGATGTAACATTTGATTAGTACTTGAGAAATCGAAATGCATACTTCCTTGGCGACAGTGTTCTCCTCATACCAAAGGATGAAATTCAGACATAAATTGTAGAAAATGTTCAATGTTGGGACTCTTGTTGTCAGGAGTATATGATATGCGAGGTAGTGCCACGATTTCGCGAATGAAAAATACTTCTATGAAAAATAATGTTTTAATCCATTATTTATACCAGGACATTGTTAATAATTTTTTATACCATGGTGCTACGACGGTTGTTAATTATTCTGATGAATGAACATCAAGATATTGCGAAATCTGCGAAGGGGAACGGTTTCAGTGAATTGTTGTTCATCCACGCGATTGTTATTAACATTTATGCATGTTTCGAACATTTATGTGAGAGAATGCATCTTAGTTATGCATTGTAAATTATTGATTTGCCTATAGAAATTAAATTTCATCGAGAATTGAAGTAAAACGTGGTATTCATATGTTTCTCGATTTTCGATCGAAATTAATATTTGTAAAGTAATTAATGACTTATAATGCACAAACAAGATGCACATTGTAATGTTAATATTCGGAACGTGCGTAAATGTTAATAACAATCACGGAAATGAAAAAACATTTACCAAAACCGTTCTTCTTCATAGATTTTGCAATATCTTGATGTTTATTTATCATAATCATTAACAACCGTCGTTGGACCATAGTTTAAACAATTATTAACAATGTCCTAGTATAAATAATGGCTTAAAATATCATTTCGTTAAAATATTCTTTGTTCACGAAGGAATTTTTCGTTGAGATCCAACTGATATTCTCAATGTTACAGGTATCGATGATCGATTCACAAGTGTTCATCACGATAATTTTTCTATTTAGAAAAGCGATTAATTGAATTGTGCCACTTTTAAGTAAAAAATGCAACTTCTGCACGTATTGTGTAAATTATAAGAATTAAATAAATGTTAAATTAATGTACCAAATAGACAATTACTACTTTCTATGCATTAAATCTTTACGAAACACGTTTTCACTTCGAATCTCGATCAAAATCAATTTCTATAAGTTACTTAATCATTTGTAATGCATAGATAAGATGTACATTGTTCGATTAATATTGGGAGCACGCGAAAAAGTTAATAAAAATCGCATATAGGAAGAAACATTCACAGAAACCGTTCGCCTTCGCAGATTTTGCAATATCTTGATGTTTATTTATCATAATTATTAATAACCGTCGTAGGACCGTAGTTTGAACAATTATTAACTATTTCCTAGTATAAATAATGGCTTAAAATATCATTTCGTTGAAATATTCTTTGTTCGCGAAGGAATTTTTCGCTGAGATCCAACTGACATTTTCAAGGCTACAGGTATCGATTATCGATTCACAAGTCTTCATCGCGATGATTTTTCTAACTAAAAAAGGCGATTAATTGAATTTCGGCACTTTTATGTAAAAAATACCACTTCTACGCGTATTGTGTAAATTATAAGAATTAAACAAATGTTAAATTAATGTATTTAATGAACAATTGTTACTTTCCATGCTTTAAAACTTTACGAAACACGTTTTAACATCGAGTCTCGATCAAAATCAATTTCTATAAGTTTCTTAATTAATTGCAATACATAAATAAGATGCACATTGTTCGATCAATATTGGAAACATGCATAAATGTTAGTAACAATCGCGGAAATGAACAAACATTCACCGAAACCGTTCGCCTTCGAAGATTTCGATTAGATCGAACAAAGACAATGGAAGAAACGGTAAGTCACCTTGGGGAGGGTATATAAGGAGCCCCCGGTTGTTTAAAATTTCATTGTTCCCGAAGCCTCCGAGGTGGAGGCATCTCTTCGTTTTAGGTTTATGGAAGGGGGATCCCTCACCATGGTAACCGGTACTGGCCGCCGGTAAGCGGTGGTCAGTATTGGCGACCACTCTCTCAATCCTTCCTTTTTTTTTTCTAACTGTTTCTTTGTCTAATTCTTTTCATTTGTACTCTGATTTTAATTTCTACTTGTTTTGACATGTTCATTTTTTTCCACTAACCAAATTCATTTCTATTTTCTATTATGCCATGACTTTAGGTTTCTCTTAGGTTTCTCTTAGATACATTCTCTTAGATGTATCGGAAAACGAAGAACGAAGAACGAAGAGGACTGATGTATTGCATCCTCCGCGGGACTGTTAATTCTAAGTATAGACTAAGTTAGTTTTAAGGTTACCATGTACGAGTATCTGTGATCTGCCGAGCAATTATCCAATCTTTAACTTCTTTTTGCTCGCTTGCTCGTATCTCAGTCCGGCCACCTCTGCTTGTTGCATAAGCAAGTGACCGGCCGTGGAGGTGGACCGAACGCTCGATCGCTGTCTCTTCTGGTGCGTCCGCTTTGAGAGAGAATATGCTGCGAACACAGGGGCAGGTGTTCGCACCGGTCCCTGCGGAAGTCCTTGTGCCACAAGACCCTCTCTTTGTCATCCTCCGTGAGTCAGGTCCACGCTTTGCGTGGTTCCTGACGCGGAGTTGGGAGAAACGGGGCACTCTATATGAGTGGACGGCGTCGTGCATTTCCTCTTTAATCGGGCCCACTGAGGGGAAACGGGACCGACCTAGTAGGAGCAACTCCACGGTTCGTGTCGCGTATTTCCCAATTTCGCCTAATTTTTCCATAATGTAATTGCTCGGCAGAATTAAACGAGGAGATCAAAGGAAAATTGATTCCGTCCATCTCTGCAGTTAGAATAAGTTAGTTTTAAGGCAGTGATCTGCCAAGCAATTATCCAATCTTTAGCTTAATTTTGCTCGCTTCCTCGTTCCTCGGTCCGGTCACCACTGCTTCTTGTACAAGCAAGTGGCCGGCCGTGTAAGTAGTCCGAACGGTCTATCACCGTCTCTTCCGGTGTGTCCGCTTCCAGAGGGGGCATGTTGCGACCACAGGAGCAGGCATTTTCGCCGGTCCCTGCGAAAGTCTCCAAAATAAGACCCTCTCGTCGCAAAGATGGAGAAACGGGGCACTCCTCTAGGGGAGTGGTAGGCGTCGTTCGTTTTCTCTGGAATCGGAACCACGTAGGGGAAACGGGATAGACCTAGTAGGACCAACTGCACGGTTCGTGTCGCGTCTTTGCCAATTTTGCCTAATTTTTCCATAATGTAATTGCTTGGCAGAACTAAACAAGGAGATCGAAGGAAAATTGATTCTTTCCATCTCTTTTGTTTAGTATCTTCGTTTGTATCGCGTGTCGAGGGAGATCGATGAAACTTTGATTCCATCTATCTCTCTCCGGGTCTCCGCTCGCAGCAACCTCCACGTGGTGAGACCTGGTAATCGGTATTACTCGCGACGAAGTATCACTTACAACGAGTAACGCCGAGCTAATTGGCTGCGAACTTAGAATAATTATTTAAGATGTGAGAACAAGTAGAAAACAAGATTTTTGTAAGGCGTGTGAGAACGTGAAGACGTTAATGAAACCAATAACAGGAATGGCCTAGGGGAAAAATACACATACCGTTGTAATCGGGCGAGTTTCTACTTTCACATGCAACAGGAATTTCTCGAGTTCGTCAACCCGTTCGCGAAATATCGGAGTTTGGAGTTAAGAGATGGTTGGGAAAACCATCAAAATTTTCGCAAGTCTGATATTCGATAACAACAACTGGAGTCGCCTAGGGGAAAAGTGCACACAGCATTGTAATCGGGCGAGTTTCTACTTTCAGATACAACAGGAATTTCTCGAATTCGTCAATCCGTTCGCGATATATGGGAGTTTGAAGTTAAGGAATGGTTGAGGAACCATCAAAATATTCGCTGGTCTAATACTCGAAACCAATAACTACAAAGGCCTAGGAGAAAAATACACACACCATTGTAATCGGGCGAGTTTCTACTTTCAGATGCAACAGAAATTTCTCGAGTTCGTCAATCCGTTCGCGAGATGTGGGAGTTTGAAGTTAAGGAATGGTTGAGAAACGATCAAATTTTTCGCAAGTCTGATGCTAGAAACCAATAACTGGAATGGCCTAGGGGAAAAGTACACACACCATTGTAATCGGGCGAGTTTCTACTTTCGGATGCAACAGAAATTTCTCGAGTTCGCCAATCCGTTCGCGATATATGGGAGTTTGAAGTTACGGAATGCTTGAGAAACTATCAAAATTTTCGCAAGTCTGATACCAGAAACCAATAGCTACAAAGGGCTAGGTGAAAAACACACATATCTTTGTAATCGGGCGAGTTTCTACTTTCACATGCAACAAGAATTTCTCGATTTCGGCAATCCGTTCGCGAGATATGGGAGTTTGAAGTTAAGGAATGCTTGTGAAACCATCAAAATTTTCGCTGGTCTGATACTCGCAACCAATAACTGGAATGGCCTAGGGGAACAGTACACACACCATTGTAATCGGGTGAGTTTCTACTTTCAAATGCAACAGAAACTTCTCGAGTTCGTCATTCCGTTCGCGGGATATGGGAGTTTGAAGTGAAGGAATGGTTGAGAAACCATCAAAATTTTCGCAAGTCTGATACTCGAAACCAATAACTACAAAGGCCTAGGGGAAAACTACACATACCGTTGTAATCGGGCGAGTTTCCACTTTCAGATGCAACAGGAATTTCTCGAGTTCGTCAATCCGTTCACGAGATATGGGAGTTTGAAGTTAAGGAATGGTTGAGAAACCATCAAAATTTTCGCTGGTCTGATACTCGAAACCAATAACTACAAAGGCCTAGGGGAAAAATGCACATACCTTTGTAATCAGGCGAGTTTCCAGTTTCAGATGCAACAGGAATTACTCGAGTTCTTCATCCCGTTCGCGAGATATGGGAGTTCGAGGTTAAGGAATGGCTGAGAAGCCATCCAAATTTTCGCAATTCTGATGCTAGAAACCAATAACAACAATGACCTAGGGGAAAATACACTTACCGTTGTAATCGGGCGAGTTTCTGCTTTCAGATGCAATAGGAATTTCTCGAGTTCGTCAATCCGTTCGCGAGATATGGGAGTTTGAAGTTAAGGAATGGCTGAGAAACTATCAAAATTTTCGCAAGTCTGATACTCCAAACCAATAACTACAAAGGCCTAGGTGAAAAACACACATACCTTTGTAATCGGGCGAGTTTCTACTTTCAGTTGCAATAGGAATTTCTCGAGTTCGTCAATCCGTTCGCGAGATATGGGAGTTTGAAGTTAAGGAATGGCTGAGAAACTATCAAAATTTTCGCAAGTCTGATACTCGAAACCAATAACTACAAAGGCCTAGGTGAAAAACACACATATCTTTGTAATCGAGCGAGTTTCTACTTTCAGATGCAACAGGAATTTCTCGAGTTCGTCAATCCGTTCGCGAGAAATGGGAGTTTGAAGTTAAGGAATGGTTGAGAAACTATCAAAATTTTCGCATGTCTGACACCCGAAACCAATAACTACACAGGCCTAGGTGAAAAACACACATATCTTTGTAATCGGCCGAGTTTCTACTTTAAGATGCAACAGGAATTTCTCGAGTTCGTCAATCCGTTCGCAAGATATGGGAGTTTGAAGTTAAGGAATGCTTGAGAAACCATCAAAATTTTCGAAAGTCTGATACACGAAACCAATAACTACAAAGGCCTAGGGGAAAAATGCACATACCTTTGTAATCGGGCGAGTTTCCACTCTCAGATGCAACAGGAATTTCTCGAGTTCGGCAATCCGTTCGCGAGATATGGGAGTTTAAAGTTAAGGAATGCTTGAGAAACCATCACAATTTTTGCAATTCTGATACTCGAAACCAATAACTGGAATGGCCTAGGGGAAAAGTACACACACCCTTGTAATCGTGCGAGTGTCTACTTTCAGATGCAACAGGAATTTTTCGAGTTCGTCATTCCGTTCGCGAGATATGGGAGTTCGAGGTTAAGGAATGGTTGAGAAACCATCAAGATTTTCGCAATTCTGTTGCTAGAAACGAATAACTGGAATGGCCTTGGGGAAAAGTACACACACCATTGTAATCGGGCGAGTTTCTACTTTCAGATGCAATAGGAATTTCTCGAGTTCGTCAATCCGTTCACGAGATATGGGAGTTTGAAGTTAAGGAATGGTTGAAAATCCATCGAAATTTTCGCAATTCTGATGCTAGAAACGAATAACTGGAATGGCCTCGGGGAAAAGTACACACACCATTCTAATCGGGCGAGACTCTACTTTCAGATGCAACAGGAATTTCTCGAGTTCGTCAATCCGTTCGCGAGATATGGGAGTTTGAAGTTAAGGAATGGTTGAGAAACTATAAAAATTTTCGCATGTCTGATACCCGAAACCAATAACTGGAATGACTTAGGGGAAAAGTGCACACACCATTGTAATCGGGCGAGTTTCTGCTTTCAGATGCAACAGGAATTTCTCGAGTTCGGCGATTCGTTCGTGAGATATGGGAGTTTGAAATTAAGGATAGGTTGAGAAACAATCAAAATTTTCGCAAGTCTGATACTCGAAACCAATAACTACACAGGCCTAGGTGAAAAACACACATATCTTTGTAATCGGGCGAGTTTCTACTTTCAGATGCAACAGGAATTTCTCGAGTTCGTCAATCCGTTCGCGAGAAATGGGAGTTTGAAGTTAAGGAATGGTTGAGAAACTATCAAAATTTTCACATGTCTGATACCCGAAACCAATAACTACACAGGCCTAGGTGAAAAACACACATATCTTTGTAATCGGGCGAGTTTCTACTTTAAGATGCAACAGGAATTTCTCGAGTTTGTCATTCCGTTCGCGAGATATGGGAGTTTGAAGGATAGGAATGCTTGAGAAACCATCAAAATTTTCGCTGGTCTGGTACTCGAAACCAATAACTGGAATGACTTAGGGGAAAAGTGCACACACCATTGTAATCGGGCGAGTTTCTGCTTTCAGATGCAACAGGAATTTTTCGAGTTCGTCAATTCGTTCGTGAGATATGGGAGTTTGAAATTAAGGATAGGTTGAGAAACCATCAAAATTTTCGCAAGTCTGATACTCGAAACCAGTAACTACAAAGCCCTAGGGGAAAAAAACACATACCGTTGTAATCGGGCGAGTTTCCACTTTCAGATGCAACAGGAATTTCTCGAGTTCGGCAATCCGTTCGCGAGATATAGGAGTTTGAAGTTAAGGAATGCTTGAGAAACCATCAAAATTTTCGCAATTCTGATACTCGAAACCAATAACTGGAATGGCCTAGGGGAAAAGTACACACACCCTTGCAATCGTGCGAGTGTCTACTTTCAGATGCAACAGGAATTTCTCGAGTTCGTCATTCCGTTCGCGAGATATGGGAGTTTGAAGTTAAGGAATGGTTGAGAAACCATCAAGATTTTCGCAATTCTGATGCTAGAAACGAATAACTGGAATGGCCTAGGAGAAAAGTACACATACCGTTGTAATCGGGCGAGTTTCCACTTTCAGATGCAACAGGAATTTCTCGAGTTCGTCAATCCGTTCACGAGATATGGGAGTTTGAAGTTAAGGAATGGTTGAGAATCCATCGAAATTTTCGCAATTCTGATGCTAGAAACGAGTAACTGGAATGGCCTCGGGGAAAAGTACACACACCATTCTAATCGGGCGAGACTCTACTTTCAGATGCAAGAGGAATTTCTCGAGTTCGTCAATCCGTTCGCGAGATATGGGAGTTTGAAGTAAAGGAATGGTTGAGAAACCATCAAAATTTTCGCAAGTCTGATACCCGAAAACAATAACTACAAAGGCCTAGGGGAAAAACACACATATCTTTCTAATCGGGCGAGCTTCTAATTTCAGATGCAACAGGAATATCTCGAGTTCGTCAATCCGTTCGCGAGATATGGGAGTTTGAAGTTAAGGAATGGTCGGGAAACTATCAAAATTTTCGCAAGTCTGATACTCGAAACCAATAACTACTTAGGCCTAGGGGAAAAACACACATATCTTTGTAATCGGGCTAGTTTCTAATTTCAGATGCAACAGGAATTTCTCGAGTTCGTCAATCTGTTCGCGAGATATGGGAGTTTGAAGTTAAGGAATGGTTGAGAAACCATCGAAATTTTCGCAATTCTGATGCTAGAAACGAATAACTGGAATGGCCTAGGGGAAAAGTACACACACCATTCTAATCGGGCGAGTCTCTACTTTCAGATGCAACAGGAATATCTCGAGTACGTCAATCCGTTCGCGAGATATGGGAGTTTGAAGTTAAGGAATGGTCGGGAAACTCTCAAAATTTTCGCATGTCTGATACCCGAAACCAATAACTACACAGGCCTAGGTGAAAAACACACATATCTTTGTAATCGGGCGAGTTTCTACTTTCAGATGCAACAGGAATTTCTCGAGTTCGTCAATCCGTTCGCAAGAAATGGGAGTTTGAAGTTAAGGAATGGTTGAGAAACTATCAAAATTTTCGCGTGTCTGATACCCGAAACCAATAACTACAAAGACCTAGGTGCAAAACACCCATATCTTTGTAATCGGGCGAGTTTCTACTTTAAGATGAAACAGGAATTTCTCGAGTTCGTCATTCCGTTCGCGAGATATGGGAGTTTGAAGGTTATGAATGCTTGAGAAACCATCATAATTTTCGCTCGTCTGATACTCGAAACCAATAACTGGAATGACTTAGGGGAAAAGTGCACACACCATTGTAATCGGGCGAGTTTCTGCTTTCGGATGCAACAGGAATTTCTCGAGTTCGACAATTCGTTCGCGAGAAATGGGAGTTTGAAGTTAAGGAATGCTTGAGAAACTATCAAAATTTTCGCATGTCTGATACCCGAAACCAACAACTACACAGGCCTAGGTGGAAAACACACATATCTTTGTAATCGGGCGAGATTCTGCTTTCGGATGCAACAGGAATTTCTCGAGTTCGTCAATCCGTTCGTGAGATATGGGAGTTGAAATTAAGGATAGGTTGAGAAACCATCAAAATTTTCGCAAGTCTGATACTCGAAACCAATAACTACAAAGCCCTAGGGGAAAAATACACACACCGTTGTAATCGGGCGAGTTTCCACTTTCAGATGCAACAGGAATTTCTCGAGTTCGTCAATCCGTTCACGAGATATGGGAGTTTGAAGTTAAGGAATGGTTGAGAATCCATCGAAATTTTCGCAATTCTGATGCTAGAAACGAATAACTGGAATGGCCTCGGGGAAAAGTACACACACCATTCTAATCGGGCGAGACTCTACTTTCAGATGCAACAGGAATTTCTCGAGTTCGTCAATCCGTTCGCGAGATATGGGAGTTTGAAGTTAAGGAATGGTTGAGAAACTATCAAAATTTTCGCATGTCTGATACCCGAAACCAATAACTACACAGGCCTAGGTGAAAAACACACATATCTTTGTAATCGGGCGAGATTCTACTTTAAGATGCAACAGGAATTTCTCGAGTTCGTCATTCCGTTCGCGAGATATGGGAGTTTGAAGGTTAGGAATGCTTGAGAAATCATCAAAATTTTCGCTGGTCTGATACTCGAAACCAATAACTGGAATGACTTAGGGGAAAAGTGCACACACCATTGTAATCGGGCGAGTTTCTGCTTTCAGATGCAACAGGAATTTCTCGAGTTCGTCAATCCGTTCGTGAGATATGGGAGTTTGAAATTAAGGATAGGTTGAGAAACCATCAAAATTTTCGCAAGTCTGATACTCGAAACCAATAACTACAAAGCCCTAGGGGAAAAATACACATACCGTTGTAATCGGGCGAGTTTCCACTTTCAGATGCAACAGGAATCTCTCGAGTTCGTCAATCCGTTCACTAGATATGTGAGTTTGAAGTTAAGCAATGGTTGAGAATCCATCGAAATTTTCGCAATTCTGATGCTAGAAACGAATAACTGGAATGGCCTAGGGGAAAAATGCACATACCTTTGTAATCGGGCGAGTTTCCACTCTCAGATGCAACAGGAATTTCTCGAGTTCGTCAATCCGTTCGCGAGATATGGGAGTTTGAAGTTAAGGAATGCTTGAGAAACCATCAAAATTTTCGCTGGTCTGATACTCGAAACCAATAACTGGAATGACTTACGTGAAAAGTGCACACACCATTGTAATCGGGCGAGTTTCTGCTTTCAGATGCAACAGGAATTTCTCGAGTTCGTCAATCCGTTCGTGAGATATTGGAGTTTGAAATTAAGGATAGGTTGAGAAACTATCAAAATTTTCGCGTGTCTGATACCCGAAACCAATAACTACAAAGACCTAGGTGAAAAACAAACATATCTTTGTAATCGGGCGAGTTTCTACTTTCAGATGCAACAGGAATTTCTCGAGTTCGTCATTCCGTTCGCGAGGTATGGGAGTTTGAAGGTTAGGAATGCTTGAGAAACCATCAAAATTTTCGCTGGTCTGATACTCGAAACCAATAACTGGAATGACTTAGGGGAAAAGTGCACACACCATTGTAATCGGGCGAGATTCTGCTTTCAGATGCAACAGGAATTTCTCGAGTTCGTCAATCCGTTCGTGAGATATGGGAGTTTGAAATTAAGGATAGGTTGAGAAACCATCAAAATTTTCGCAATTCTGATGCTAGAAACGAATAACTGGAATGGCCTAGGGGAAAAGAACACACACCATTCTAATCGGGCGAGTCTCTACTTTCAGATGCAACAGGAATATCTCGAGTTCGTCAATCCGTTCGCGAGATATGGGAGTTTGAAGTTAGGGAATGGTCGGGAAACTATCAAAATTTTCGCAAGTCTAATACTCGAAACCAATAACTACTTAGGCCTAGGGGAAAAACACACATATCTTTGTAATCGGGCGAGTTTCTAATTTCAGATGCAACAGGAATTTCTCGAGTTCGTCAATCCGTTCGCGAGATATGGGAGTTTGAAGTTAAGGAATGCTTGAGAAACCTTCAAAATTTTCGCAAGTCTGATACTCGAAACCAATAACTACAAAGGCCTAGGGGAAAAATACACATACCTTTGTAATCGGGCGAGTTTCCACTTTCAGATGCAACAGGAATTTCTCGAGTTCGTCAATCCGTTCACGAGATATGGGAGGTTGAAGTTAAGGAATGGTTGAGAAACCAGCGAAATTTTCGCAATTCTGATGCTAGAAACGAATAACTGGAATGGCCTAGGGGAAAAGTACAGACACCATTCTAATCGGGCGAGTCTCTACTTTCAGATGCAACAGGAATATCTCGAGTTCGTCAATCCGTTCGCGAGATATGGGAGTTTGAAGTTAGGGAATGGTCGGGAAACTATCAAAATTTTCGCAAGTCTAATACTCGAAACCAATAACTACTTAGGCCTAGGGGAAAAACACACATATCTTTGTAATCGGGCGAGTTTCTAATTTCAGATGCAACAGGAATTTCTCGAGTTCGTCAATCCGTTCGCGAGATATGGGAGTTTGAAGTTAAGGAATGCTTGAGAAACCTTCAAAATTTTCGCAAGTCTGATACTCGAAACCAATAACTACAAAGGCCTAGGGGAAAAATACACATACCTTTGTAATCGGGCGAGTTTCCGCTTTCAGATGCAACAGGAATTTCTCGAGTTCGTCAATCCGTTCACGAGATATGGGAGGTTGAAGTTAAGGAATGGTTGAGAAACCAGCGAAATTTTCGCAATTCTGATGCTAGAAACGAATAACTGGAATGGCCTAGGGGAAAAGTACACACACCATTCTAATCGGGCGAGTCTCTACTTTCAGATGCAACAGGAATTTCTCGAGTTCGTCATTCCGTTCGCGAGATATGGGAGTTTGAAGTTAAGGAATGGTCGGGAAACTCTCAAAATTTTCGCATGTCTGATACCCGAAACCAATAACTACACAGGCCTAGGTGAAAAACACACATATCTTTGTAATCGGTCGAGTTTCTACTTTCGGATGCAACAGGAATTTCTCAAGTTCGTCAATCCGTTCGCGAGAAATGGGAGTTTGAAGTTAAGGAATGGTTGAGAAACCATCGAAATTTTCGCAATTCTGATGCTAGAAACGAATAACTGGAATGGCCTAGGGGAAAAGAACACACACCATTCTAATCGGGCGAGTCTCTACTTTCAGATGCAACAGGAATATCTCGAGTTCGTCAATCCGTTCGCGAGATATGGGAGTTTGAAGTTAGGGAATGGTCGGGAAACTATCAAAATTTTCGCAAGTCTAATACTCGAAACCAATAACTACTTAGGCCTAGGGGAAAAACACACATATCTTTGTAATCGGGCGAGTTTCTAATTTCAGATGCAACAGGAATTTCTCGAGTTCGTCAATCCGTTCGCGAGATATGGGAGTTTGAAGTTAAGGAATGCTTGAGAAACCTTCAAAATTTTCGCAAGTCTGATACTCGAAACCAATAACTACAAAGGCCTAGGGGAAAAATACACATACCTTTGTAATCGGGCGAGTTTCCACTTTCAGATGCAACAGGAGTTTCTCGAGTTCGTCAATCCGTTCACGAGATATGGGAGGTTGAAGTTAAGGAATGGTTGAGAAACCAGCGAAATTTTCGCAATTCTGATGCTAGAAACGAATAACTGGAATGGCCTAGGGGAAAAGTACACACACCATTCTAATCGGGCGAGTCTCTACTTTCAGATGCAACAGGAATATCTCGAGTTCGTCAATCCGTTCGCGAGATATGGGAGTTTGAAGTTAGGGAATGGTCGGGAAACTATCAAAATTTTCGCAAGTCTAATACTCGAAACCAATAACTACTTAGGCCTAGGGGAAAAACACACATATCTTTGTAATCGGGCGAGTTTCTAATTTCAGATGCAACAGGAATTTCTCGAGTTCGTCAATCCGTTCGCGAGATATGGGAGTTTGAAGTTAAGGAATGCTTGAGAAACCTTCAAAATTTTCGCAAGTCTGATACTCGAAACCAATAACTACAAAGGCCTAGGGGAAAAATACACATACCTTTGTAATCGGGCGAGTTTCCACTTTCAGATGCAACAGGAATTTCTCGAGTTCGTCAATCCGTTCACGAGATATGGGAGGTTGAAGTTAAGGAATGGTTGAGAAACCAGCGAAATTTTCGCAATTCTGATGCTAGAAACGAATAACTGGAATGGCCTAGGGGAAAAGTACACACACCATTCTAATCGGGCGAGTCTCTACTTTCAGATGCAACAGGAATTTCTCGAGTTCGTCATTCCGTTCGCGAGATATGGGAGTTTGAAGTTAAGGAATGGTCGGGAAACTCTCAAAATTTTCGCATGTCTGATACCCGAAACCAATAACTACACAGGCTTAGGTGAAAAACACACATATCTTTGTAATCGGGCGAGTTTCTACTTTAAGGTGCAACAGGAATTTCTCGAGTTCGTCAATCCGTTCGCGAGATATGGGAGTTTGAAGGTTAGGAATGCTTGAGAAATCATCAAAATTTTCGCTGGTCTGATACTCGAAACCAATAACTGGAATGACTTAGGGGAAAAGTGCACACACCATTGTAATCGGGCGAGTTTCTGCTTTCAGATGCAACAGGAATTTCTCGAGTTCGTCAATCCGTTCGTGAGATATGGGAGTTTGAAATTAAGGATAGGTTGAGAAACCATCAAAATTTTCGCAAGTCTGATACTCGAAACCAATAACTACAAAGCCCTAGGGGAAAAATACACATACCGTTGTAATCGGGCGAGTTTCCACTTTCAGATGCAACAGGAATCTCTCGAGTTCGTCAATCCGTTCACTAGATATGTGAGTTTGAAGTTAAGCAATGGTTGAGAATCCATCGAAATTTTCGCAATTCTGATGCTAGAAACGAATAACTGGAATGGCCTAGGGGAAAAATGCACATACCTTTGTAATCGGGCGAGTTTCCACTCTCAGATGCAACAGGAATTTCTCGAGTTCGTCAATCCGTTCGCGAGATATGGGAGTTTGAAGTTAAGGAATGCTTGAGAAACCATCAAAATTTTCGCTGGTCTGATACTCGAAACCAATAACTGGAATGACTTACGTGAAAAGTGCACACACCATTGTAATCGGGCGAGTTTCTGCTTTCAGATGCAACAGGAATTTCTCGAGTTCGTCAATCCGTTCGTGAGATATTGGAGTTTGAAATTAAGGATAGGTTGAGAAACCATCAAAATTTTCGCAAGTCTGATACTCGAAACCAATAACTACTTAGGCCTAGGGGAAAAACACACATATCTTTGTAATCGGGCGAGTTTCTAATTTCAGATGCAACAGGAATTTCTCGAGTTCGTCAATCCGTTCGCGAGAAATGGGAGTTTGAAGTTATGGAATGTTTGAGAAACAACCAAAATTTTCGCATGTCTGATACCCGAAACCAATAACTACACAGGCCTAGGTGAAAAACACACATATCTTTGTAATCGGGCGAGTTTCTACTTTCGGATGCAACAGGAATTTCTCGAGTTCGTCAATCCGTTCGCGAGAAATGGGAGTTTGAAGTTAAGGAATGGTTGAGAAACTATCAAAATTTTCGCATGTCTGATACCCGAAACCAATAACTACACAGGCCTAGGTGAAAAACACACATATCTTTGTAATCGGGCGAGTTTCTACTTTCGGATGCAACAGGAATTTCTCGAGTTCGTCAATCCGTTCGCGAGAAATGGGAGTTTGAAGTTAAGGAATGCTTGAGAAACTATCAAAGTTTTCGCATGTCTGATACCCGAAACAAATAACTACACAGGCCTAGGTGAAAAACACACATATCTTTGTAATCGGGCGAGTTTCTACTTTAAGATGCAACAGGAATTTCTCGAGTTCGTCATTCCGTTCGGGAGATATGGGAGTTTGAAGGTTAGGAATGCCTGAGAAACCATCATAATTTTCGCTGGTCTGATACTCGAAACCAATAACTGGAATGACTTAGGGGAAAAGTGCACATACCATTGTAATCGGGCGAGTTTCTGGTTTCGGATGCAACAGGAATTTCTCGAGTTCGTCAATCCGTTCACGAGATATGGGAGTTTGAAGTTAAGGAATGGTTGAGAATCCATCGAAATTTTCGCAATTCTGATGCTAGAAACGAATAACTGGAATGGCCTCGGGGAAAAGTACACACACCATTCTAATCGGGCGAGACTCTACTTTCAGATGCAACAGGAATTTCTCGAGTTCGTCAATCCGTTCGCGAGATATGGGAGTTTGAAGTTAAGGAAAGGTTGAGAAACTATCAAAATTTTCGCGTGTCTGATACCCGAAACCAATAACTACAAAGACCTAGGTGAAAAACAAACATATCTTTGTAATCGGGCGAGTTTCTACTTTCAGATGCAACAGGAATTTCTCGAGTTCGTCAATCCGTTCGCGAGAAATGGGAGTTTGAAGTTAAGGAATGGTTGAGAAACTATCAAAATTTTCGCATGTCTGATACCCGAAACCAATAACTACACAGGCCTAGGTGAAAAACACACATATCTTTGTAATCGGGCGAGTTTCTACTTTAAGATGCAACAGGAATTTCTCGAGTTCGTCATTCCGTTCGC
The DNA here is from genome assembly GCF_051014685.1 of Ptiloglossa arizonensis. Lineage (NCBI taxonomy): Eukaryota > Metazoa > Arthropoda > Insecta > Hymenoptera > Colletidae > Ptiloglossa > Ptiloglossa arizonensis. The sequence continues at coordinate 120,444 of NW_027478463.1, read as the reverse complement.
GAGGTATGGGAGTTTGAAGGTTAGGAATGCTTGAGAAACCATCAAAATTTTCGCTGGTCTGATACCCGAAACCAATAACTACAAAGACCTAGGTGAAAAACACACATATCTTTGTAATCGGGCGAGTTTCTACTTTCAGATGCAACAGGAATTTCTCGAGTTCGTCAATCCGTTCGCGAGAAATGGGAGTTTGAAGTTAAGGAATGCTTGAGAAACTTTCAAAATTTTCGCATGTCTGATACCCGAAACCAATAACTACACAGGCCTAGGTGAAAAACACACATATCTTTGTAATCGGGCGAGTTTCTACTTTAAGATGCAACAGGAATTTCTCGAGTTCGTCATTCCGTTCGCGAGATATGGGAGTTTGAATGTTAGGAATGCTTGAGAAAGCATCATAATTTTCGCTGGTCTGATACTCGAAACCAATAACTGGAATGACTTAGGGGAAAAGTGCACACACCATTGTAATCGGGCGAGTTTCTGCTTTCGGATGCAACAGGAATTTCTCGAGTTCGTCAATCCGTTCGTGAGATATGGGAGTTTGAAATTAAGGATAGGTTGAGAAACCATCATAATTTTCGCAAGTCTGTTACTCGAAACCAATAACTACAAAACCCCAGGGGAAAAATACACATACCGTTGTAATCGGGCGAGTTTCCACTTTCAGATGCAACAGGAATTTCTCGAGTTCGTCGATCCGTTCACGAGATATGGGAGTTTTTTTTTTTTTTTTTTTTTTTTTTTTTTTTTTTAACGTGGGGGAAATCTTCGAAAGACCCCCCCGCCGCCTGGGGAGGGGCGTGGGGAGTGTGGGATTCCCCGCGCCCGGAAGGAAACCCATCGGGCGCGGGACCTACCCACTAAAACCCACCACGGTGGCCATCCTCGCACTATGCAGGGGGAGCACCTGGGACCGAAGACATCATAACATCAGGTGCTCCCCCGTGCAGGGCTCTCGCGCCCGTGTCCTCCCGTTCCAGGGTGAAGTACCCCCTCCCTTCCCTGTTTTCTCCTCGGCGCTCTGGCGCCCGACGTCGGAGCAGGGCCACACTGCTCCGACGTCCCACTCCCGGGGGCCGCCCGAGGGCGGCCGCGAGTCCCACACTCGCGACCGCCCACGGCCCACATAGCCGCGCCGGAGGCACGGCTCTGGGACCGTGCCGTCGGCGCAGCCGCACCCCGGCTCGTACGCTCCCGAGGGCGGCTCTGGCCTCTCCGCCCTCGAGAGCGTCGCCGTCCCTTATTCTTCCCCCCCCCTCAGGCGACGGGCGGTGGCACGAGCCTCAAGGGCTACGCACCCCCGCCCGCCGCTCTCAGGGTGGCCTCCCCGGCCCTTCCGGAGGCCCACCCGCCCCCGGCCTCGGACGAGGCCTCGCTCGCGGTCTCCCCCTCTCGCGAATGCGGCTCGCGGCCTCCTTCTGTGAGATTACCTCCTCGCAGAAGGAGGCCACGGCCCGCCACTTCGTCTCGCTGCCGAGCATGGCCCGTACCACGCCCGGCAGCGATAGATCCGCCCCAATCACGGCCGTGAGGACACGGCGCTCCACCCCCCAGGCCGGACACACCTCGAGGGTGTGTTGCGCCGTGTCCTCGTCCGCTGGACAGTGCCAGCAGCGCGCCGCCTCTTCCCCACCGATCCGGCACAGGTACCGTCCGAAGCATCCGTGCCCGGACAGCACCTGCACCAACCGGTAGGTGAGTGAGCCGAAGCGCCTACCCAGCCACTCAAACAGGACCGGCCGGATAGCCCGGACAGTCCTCTGGCCGAACAACGGCTCGGCCAGCCGCTGCTGCCAAAGCTGCAGCATGGACTCCCGGGCCTGGCGCCTGAGGGCCTCCACCTCGCATCCCGCCAGGACCACCCCATCCTCGCGGGCGCGCACGCGGCCCTCGTAGAAAGCCGCATGCGCGCCCGCGATCAAGTCCGCCGGGGGCAGCCCTGACAGGACGCTCGCCACCTCATACGAAACGGTCCGGTACCCCCGGGCGATCCGCAGTGCAAGCCGCCTTTAAACCCGGCGCAGCAATACCTTGCTGCGCCGGGAGGCGGCCAGGTCGCCCGCCCAAACGGGGGCCCCGTATAGGGCCACCGAGTGGACCATTCCCGCGTAGAGGCGGCGAACCCGGTCACTCGGGCCCCGCAGGTTGGGGAGGATACGGCCCAAAGCGCCAACTATCCTCTCCAACCGCGGGGCCAGGGCCCGGAAATGGCCCTCGAAGCGCCAGTGGCTGTCGAGGTGAAGTCCCAGATATTTCATCTGAGACCTCACCTCGACGTCTGTCTCACCCACCCGGATCAGGGGGGGAGGCGGCTCTCCCCGGGGTCTATACATCCCGAGTACCTCGGTTTTGTGGAGAGCCACCTCCAAACCGATCCCCCTGATCCGGGAGACGACGCGCCGGGCACCGTCCTCGGCGGCCCGAACAGCCCCCCTCCAGTCCCCCCCGACGGCCAACAACAAGGTGTCGTCCGCGTAACACGTCAGACTGACGCCGTCGGGGAGGTCTTCGGCCCGCAGGACGGTGTCGTACCCGAGGTTCCACAGCAGGGGTCCTAACACCGACCCCTGCGGAACCCCGGAGTACACCGCTCTCCTCTCCGTCCCGCACCGGCCCGGATACTCGATCCACCTGTCGCGGAGGTAGTCCTCGACGACTGCCCTAAGGTAGGCGGGGACTCGATGTTCCTCAAGCCCCCGCCTAATCGCCTCCCAGGGTAGGGTGTTAAACGCATTGGCGATGTCCAAGGACACCGCCAATGCCACCCCACCCCGGGAGACCGCCGAGGCCGAGAGGGACCGGACGCGTCGAATCGCGTCGATCGTCGACCGGCCCTCCCGGAACCCGAACTGGCACTCCGCCAGCCCGGGCCCACCCCGCGACAGGTGCCCGACGATGCGGGCCGCCACGACTCTTTCTAGGAGCTTGCCCACATCGTCGAGCAGGCAAATCGGCCGGTACGCGGACGGAGAGTCCGCGGGCCTACCCTCTTTCCGGAGGAGGACCATTCGGGCCACCTTCCATGCGGAGGGGAATCGCCCGGCCTCCAGGCAGCGGTCGAATAGCTCCCGGAGGCCGTCACCCAGGACGTCCGCGGCCAAGACCAAGACTCGGCCGGGCACTCCCGAAGGACCCGGGGCAGTATCCTTCGCCCCGAGTCTTCGGATGGCCGCGGCTAGCTCCCCAGCCGAGACACCCAGCTCCGAGGACCAGGTGGTCGGGTCCGCAGAGGGACGTGGCCCGCTCTCCCCCACGATCGGGAAGAGCGTGTCGACCACGTCCCTCAAGAGCTGGGGGTCGAGACCCTCGGTGATCGGGGGCGCCCATGGCCGGAGTTTATTCAGAACTATCCGGTATGGGCGCCCCCATGGATCCCGCTCGAGGGTCTCGAGGAGCTCCTTCCAGCTCTGGGCCTTGGCCCGTTTGATGGCGACCTGCAGAGCCCTCTTTCCCGCGCGATAGGACTCGTACAGTTCCGCCGCCCTAGCCCGCGCGCCGTCGTCGCCGTTCCGTCCGGCCCGACGACGCGCGCGGGTGTACTGACGTCGGGCCCGGACGCATGCTGTCCGCAGTTCCCCGATTTTGCCCGACCACCAGTACACCGCCCGACGAGGAGACCGCGGCCCGGCCCGGGGCATCGCCGCGTCGCAAATGCGCGCGACGGCGCTCCCGAGCCGAGCCACGGCCCCCTCCAGGTCCGGCAGCCTGGTCTCCCGTCGAGGCCAGGTTTCGGCTAGAGCGGCTGCCACCAGGACGTCCTTGTCAAGGCGCCGAAGCGCCCATCTGCGTGGTGGTGGTGGGGCGCTACCCGCTCCCGGGCGGAGGTGTCGGTGCGGGGCCGCGGCGGCCTCGGGGGAGGTCAAGACCACGCGGATATACCGGTGGTCCGATAATGTCTCCTCCCCCACCACCACGTCCCACCCGGACACCATACGCGCGGCGCCGGGGGATCCAAACGTCAAATCCACTATGGACCCTCCCCCGCGCCGCACGCACGTCAGCTCCGACCCCCGGTTAATCAACCGGAGGTCGAAGCCCGCCGCCCAGTCGCCCAGAGCCTCGCCCCTCCGATTGGTCCTGGGGGACCCCCATGCCACAGACCAGGCATTGAAGTCCCCCAGGACCAGCACCGGCCGGGGCGCAATCCTTGTGAGGCACGCCCCCACCCCGGCCAAGTACTGCTCGAAGGCAGCAAGGCCGCAGTTGGGCGAAACGTAGCACCCCACCACGGCGACTCCCCCCCACTGGACGGCGACGAATCCCTCCCCGTTCTCCAGTAAGGAGAACGGAGGGGACCCGTCACCGCCCTGCCACACAGCCGCCACCAAGCCGCCCGCATCCCCCATCCAATGCGGATGGTCGGGGACGCGGTACGGCTCGGCGGCGACTGCCAGACCACCCCCCCACTCCGCCAGCGTCTGACACATCAGGTCCTGCGCTGCACGGCAGTGGTTGAGGTTGGCCTGCAGGAGGAGGCGGGGAGCCATTATTTGATGGCCTCCTCACCGCCTCCTGGTGGCACCTCCGTGAGGACGGCGGCGGGGCCGATGTCCACCTCCATCGCGGACACCAACGCCGTCGCCGCCTCCGACCTCTTCCTTGCGGCCGTCGCGTCGGTCGCGGCCAGGTCCGCGGGAGCCGCGGCGCTCGCAGCTGGGGCCGCTCTCACCGGCGCCGGGAGCGGCCCCGGCGCCCCCCTCCTCTGCCCTCGTCGGGATGGGTGGGTACATTGCTTCCCCCCCATTCGGTGCGCGGCGGGTCTCCCCATGTCCGCACACAGCGGGCACTTGGGGGCCGCCGCGCAGTGGCTCGCGCGGTGGCCTTCGGCACCGCAGCGGTAACAAGTACCGCTGCGGTCCACCGCGGAGGTGCACCGCTGCCTGACATGGCCCGTCTCCAGACAGCGGTAGCACTGGAGTGGGCGTTAGGCGAGGACCTCGATCCTCGCCAACACCCACCCCACCACGATCCTCCCGACTGCTTCTAACTTCCGGGCAGCCGGAAGAGGGCACCGTGCCCACACCGCTCCCAGGCCGGTGGAGGACCGCCGGACCTCCCCGGTCCGGATGTCCCCCTCAGAGCAGCCACCGGCCCGGGCCAGCGCCCTGGCCACCTCCTCCCGGGTGACCGAGTCGTCCAGCCCACAAACGCGCAGCTCCGCGCTCTTTGTGGGCCGGGCGACCCTGACACCCCGGGGTGCCAAGGCCTCGCCCAGCTTTTCGGCCAGTCGGTCCGCCCTGGCTGCGTTGTCGGGGCCGCTCACGCGCAGCATGAGCGCCCCCGTCACCGCCCATCTCGGGCGGACCGACTCGATGGCGAGTGCGGCCAAGGATATCTTTTCCTTGGCCGCCGCCATCACCTCCCCGTAGGAGACGCCCCCCCCCCCTCCGGGACGGTCAGCATGACTGCTGCCGTTGAAGGGGGGCGTCCCAGACGGGGCTTCGCCCTCCCCGCCTTTCCGTCCCTCTTCGGGGCAACCGGCGGGGGAAGCTGCGGCACCCGGGCCGCCCTCCTCGCCGTCCTTCCCGCCCTTCGGCCCAGGACCTCCGTCCACAAGGGACCGGATGGGGGCGGCGGCGGAGGCATTTGTGCCCCCGCCGTCGCCCCCACCACGGCACCCTTGCCCTTCGTCTTTGCCGCAGGGCCCGGAGCCGCGATGGTCCCCCCCTGCGGTCCCCCGCCCCTCGGTTGTTTACCGGGCCCGGTCCTCTGTCCCGCCGGCGCTCCGTCCTTGGGGCGAAGCGCCGCCCGTATTTCCCCGCGGATGACGGCCATCATGGCCGCCATCTTGGCGTCCATGAGGAGCTCGATGCTCCTCGTGGACGCCGCTGGTGTGGGGGGAGCTCCCGCTTTCCCTCCCCCACACGTGCATACGCCCGTCGGCCCCGGATGAGGGCGCCTCCTAAGGGCGTCCGATTCCCTCCGCAAGCACGCAAGCTCGTCCTGCAGCGCCTCCACACGCTGCCTTAGCTGGGCGTTCGTGCACTCCAAGGCAGCTGGTACACGGCGTCCCAGCTCCTGGAGAGCCCTTCGCGCCTCCGTCGCGGCCTGGCCAACCGACCTCGCGGATGCTGTAGTCAGCCCTCGCGAGGTGGTGGCCACCTTCTCAATAGACCTCAGGGACGAGGCAATACGGGCCGATACATGGGCCGTATCCTCGTCCCTGAGGTCCTCCTCCCCGTCGGTCACCGTGAGCAACGGTGGAGCAGCGGACGTGGACGGATCTTCCTCCGTCCTCCGCCCCTCCACCGTCCTGCGCCTCTTTACGCCCGCGGCGCTGGTCGCGGACGCCAGGGACGAGACCGACGCCGTCTCGTCCCCCTCCTCGAACGGCGCCGGGTGGGGCACGAGTGCCCCCTCCGTCGCCACCCCTCGCGCCACACGCACCGTCCCCCCTCCCCCCTTTTTTTTTTTTGAATTATTTTTATCCATTTTGGATCCCACGAGTGAGATATGGGAGTTTGAAGTTAAGGAATGGTTGAGAATCCATCGAAATTTTCGCAATTCTGATGCTAGAAACGAATAACTGGAATGGCCTCGGGGAAAAGTACACACACCATTCTAATCGGGCGAGACTCTACTTTCAGATGCAACAGGAATTTCTCGAGTTCGTCAATCCGTTCGCGAGATATGGGAGTTTGAAGTTAAGGAATGGTTGAGAAACTATCAAAATTTTCGCGTGTCTGATACCCGAAACCAATAACTACAAAGACCTAGGTGAAAAACACACATATCTTTGTAATCGGGCGAGTTTCTACTTTCAGATGCAACAGGAATTTCTCGAGTTCGTCAATCCGTTCGCGAGAAATGGGAGTTTGAAGTTAAGGAATGGTTGAGAAACAATCAAAATTTTCGCATGTCTGATACCCGAAACCAATAACTACACAGGCCTAGGTGAAAAACACACATATCTTTGTAATCGGGCGAGTTTCTACTTTCGGATGCAACAGGAATTTCTCGAGTTCGTCAATCCGTTCGCGAGAAATGGGAGTTTGAAGTTAAGGAATGGTTGAGAAACTATCAAAATTTTCGCATGTCTGTTACACGAAACCAATAACTTCAAAGACCTAGGTGAAAAACACACATATCTTTGTAATCGGGCGAGTTTCTACTTTCAGATGCAACAGGAATTTCTCGAGTTCGACAATCCGTTCGCGAGAAATGGGAGTTTGAAGTTAAGGAATGATTGAGAAACAACCAAAATTTTCGCATGTCTGATACCCGAAACCAATAACTACACAGGCTTAGGTGAAAAACACACATATCTTTGTAATCGGGCGAGTTTCTACTTTCGGATGCAACAGGAATTTCTCGAGTTCGTCAATCCGTTCGCGAGAAATGGGAGTTTGAAGTTAAGGAATGGTTGAGAAACTATCAAAATTTTCGCATGTCTGATACCCGAAACCAATAACTACACAGGCCTAGTTGAAAAACACACATACCTTTGTAATCGGGCGAGTTTCTACTTTCAGATGCAACAGGAATTTCTCGAGTTCGTCATTCCGTTCGCGAGGTATGGGAGTTTGAAGGTTAGGAATGCTTGAGAAACCATCAAAATTTTCGCTGGTCTGACACTCGAAACCAATAACTGGAATGACATAGGGGAAAAGTGCACACACCATTGTAATCGGGCGAGATTCTGCTTTCAGATGCAACAGGAATTTCTCGAGTTCGTCAATCCGTTCGTGAGATATGGGAGTTTGAAATTAAGGATAGGTTGAGAAACCATCAAAATTTTCGCAAGTCTGATACTCGAAACCAATAACTTCAAAGTCCTAGGTGAAAAACACACATATCTTTGTAATCGGGCGAGTTTCTACTTTCAGATGCAACAGGAATTTCTCGAGTTCGTCAATCCGTTCGCGAGAAATGGGAGTTTGAAGTTAAGGAATGGTTGAGAAACAACCAAAATTTTCGCATGTCTGATACCCGAAACCAATAACTACACAGGCCTAGTTGAAAAACACACATATCTTTGTAATCGGGCGAGTTTCTACTTTCGGATGCAACAGGAATTTCTCGAGTTCGTCAATCCGTTCGCGAGAAGTGGGAGTTTGAAGTTAAGGAATGGTTGAGAAACTATCAAAATTTTCGCGTGTCTGATACCCGAAACCAATAACTACAAAGACCTAGGTGAAAAACACACATATCTTTGTAATCGGGCGAGTTTCTACTTTCAGATGCAACAGGAATTTCTCGAGTTCGTCAATCCGTTCGCGAGAAATGGGAGTTTGAAGTTAAGGAATGCTTGAGAAACTATCAAAACTTTCGCATGTCTGATACCCGAAACCAATAACTACACAGGCCTAGGTGAAAAACACACATATCTTTGTAATCGGGCGAGTTTCTACTTTAAGATGCAACAGGAATTTCTCGAGTTCGTCATTCCGTTCGCGAGATATGGGAGTTTGAATGTTAGGAATGCTTGAGAAAGCATCATAATTTTCGCTGGTCTGATACTCGAAACCAATAACTGGAATGACTTAGGGGAAAAGTGCACACACCATTGTAATCGGGCGAGTTTCTGCTTTCGGATGCAACAGGAATTTCTCGAGTTCGTCAATCCGTTCGTGAGATATGGGAGTTTGAAATTAAGGATAGGTTGAGAAACCATCAAAATTTTCGCAAGTCTGTTACTCGAAACCAATAGCTACACAGGCCTAGGTGAAAAATACACATATCTTTGTAATCGGGCGAGTTTCTACTTTCGGATGCAACAGGAATTTCTCGAGTTCGTCAATCCGTTCGCGAGAAATGGGAGTTTGAAGTTAAGGAATGGTTGAGAATCCATCGAAATTTTCGCAATTCTGATGCTAGAAACGAATAACTGGAATGGCCTCGGGGAAAAGTACACACACCATTCTAATCGGGCGAGACTCTACTTTCAGATGCAACAGGAATTTCTCGAGTTCGTCAATCCGTTCGCGAGATATGGGAGTTTGAAGTTAAGGAATGGTTGAGAAACTATCAAAATTTTCGCGTGTCTGATACCCGAAACCAATAACTACAAAGACCTAGGTGAAAAACACACATATCTTTGTAATCGGGCGAGTTTCTACTTTCAGATGCAACAGGAATTTCTCGAGTTCGTCAATCCGTTCGCGAGAAATGGGAGTTTGAAGTTAAGGAATGGTTGAGAAACAATCAAAATTTTCGCATGTCTGATACCCGAAACCAATAACTACACAGGCCTAGGTGAAAAATACACATATCTTTGTAATCGGGCGAGTTTCTACTTTCGGATGCAACAGGAATTTCTAGAGTTCGTCAATCCGTTCGCGAGAAATGGGAGTTTGAAGTTAAGGAATGGTTGAGAAACTATCAAAATTTTCGCATGTCTGTTACCCGATACCAATAACTACACAGGCCTAGTTGAAAAACACACATATCTTTGTAATCGGGCGAGTTTCTACTTTCAGATGCAACAGGAATTTCTCGAGTTCGTCATTCCGTTCGCGAGGTATGGGAGTTTGAAGGTTAGGAATGCTTGAGAAACCATCAAAATTTTCGCATGTCTGATACCCGAAACCAATAACTACACAGGCCTAGGTGAAAAACACACATATCTTTGTAATCGGGCGAGTTTCTACTTTAAGATGCAACAGGAATTTCTCGAGTTCGTCATTCCGTTCGCGAGATATGGGAGTTTGAATGTTAGGAATGCTTGAGAAAGCATCATAATTTTCGCTGGTCTGATACTCGAAACCAATAACTGGAATGACTTAGGGGAAAAGTGCACACACCATTGTAATCGGGCGAGTTTCTGCTTTCGGATGCAACAGGAATTTCTCGAGTTCGTCAATCCGTTCGTGAGATATGGGAGTTTGATATTAAGGATAGGTTGAGAAACCATCAAAATTTTCGCAAGTCTGTTACTCGAAACCAATAGCTACAAAACCCCAGGGGAAAAATACACATACCGTTGTAATCGGGCGAGTTTCCACTTTCAGATGCAACAGGAATTTCTCGAGTTCGTCAATCCGTTCACGAGATATGGGAGTTTGAAGTTAAGGAATGGTTGAGAATCCATCGAAATTTTCGCAATTCTGATGCTAGAAACGAATAACTGGAATGGCCTCGGGGAAAAGTACACACACCATTCTAATCGGGCGAGACTCTACTTTCAGATGCAACAGGAATTTCTCGAGTTCGTCAATCCGTTCGCGAGATATGGGAGTTTGAAGTTAAGGAATGGTTGAGAAACTATCAAAATTTTCGCGTGTCTGATACCCGAAACCAATAACTACAAAGACCTAGGTGAAAAACACACATATCTTTGTAATCGGGCGAGTTTCTACTTTCAGATGCAACAGGAATTTCTCGAGTTCGTCAATCCGTTCGCGAGAAATGGGAGTTTGAAGTTAAGGAATGGTTGAGAAACAATCAAAATTTTCGCATGTCTGATACCCGAAACCAATAACTACACAGGCCTAGGTGAAAAACACACATATCTTTGTAATCGGGCGAGTTTCTACTTTCGGATGCAACAGGAATTTCTCGAGTTCGTCAATCCGTTCGCGAGAAATGGGAGTTTGAAGTTAAGGAATGGTTGAGAAACTATCAAAATTTTCGCATGTCTGTTACCCAAAACCAATAACTTCAAAGACCTAGGTGAAAAACACACATATCTTTGTAATCGGGCGAGTTTCTACTTTCAGATGCAACAGGAATTTTCGAGTTCGTCAATCCGTTCGCGAGGTATGGGAGTTTGAAGGTTAGGAATGCTTGAGAAACCATCAAAATTTTCGCTGGTCTGATACTCGAAACCAATAACTGGAATGACTTAGGGGAAAAGTGCACACACCATTGTAATCGGGCGAGTTTCTGCTTTCGGATGCAACAGGAATTTCTCGAGTTCGTCAATCCGTTCGTGAGATATGGAAGTTTGAAATTAAGGAATGGTTGAGAAACTATCAAAATTTTCGCATGTCTGTTACCCGAAACCAATAACTTCAAAGACCTAGGTGAAAAACACACATATCTTTGTAATCGGGCGAGTTTCCACTTTCAGATGCAACAGGAATTTCTCGAGTTCGTCAATCCGTTCACGAGATATGGGAGTTTGAAGTTAAGGAATGGTTGAGAATCCATCGAAATTTTCGCAATTCTGATGCTAGAAACGAATAACTGGAATGGCCTCGGGGAAAAGTACACACACCATTCTAATCGGGCGAGACTCTACTTTCAGATGCAACAGGAATTTCTCGAGTTCGTCAATCCGTTCGCGAGATATGGGAGTTTGAAGTTAAGGAATGGTCGGGTAACTATCAAAATTTTCGCAAGTCTGATACTCGAAACCAATAACTACTTAGGCCTAGGGGAAAAACACACATATCTTTGTAATCGGGCGAGTTTCTACTTTCAGATGCAACAGGAATTTCTCGAGTTCGTCAATCCGTTCGCGAGAAATGGGAGTTTGAAGTTAAGGAATGGTTGAGAAACAATCAAAATTTTCGCATGTCTGATACCCGAAACCAATAACTACACAGGCCTAGGTGAAAAACACACATATCTTTGTAATCGGGCGAGTTTCTACTTTCGGATGCAACAGGAATTTCTCGAGTTCGTCAATCCGTTCGCGAGAAATGGGAGTTTGAAGTTAAGGAATGGTTGAGAAACTATCAAAATTTTCGCATGTCTGTTACCCGAAACCAATAACTTCAAAGACCTAGGTGAAAAACACACATATCTTTGTAATCGGGCGAGTTGCTACTTTCAGATGCAACAGGAATTTTCGAGTTCGTCAATCCGTTCGCGAGGTATGGGAGTTTGAAGGTTAGGAATGCTTGAGAAACCATCAAAATTTTCGCTGGTCTGATACTCGAAACCAATAACTGGAATGACTTAGGGGAAAAGTGCACACACCATTGTAATCGGGCGAGTTTCTGCTTTCGGATGCAACAGGAATTTCTCGAGTTCGTCAATCCGTTCGTGAGATATGGAAGTTTGAAATTAAGGAATGGTTGGGAAACTATCAAAATTTTCGCATGTCTGTTACCCGAAACCAATAACTTCAAAGACCTAGGTGAAAAACACACATATCTTTGTAATCGGGCGAGTTTCCACTTTCGGATGCAACAGGAATTTCTCGAGTTCGTCAATCCGTTCACGAGATATGGGAGTTTGAAGTTAAGGAATGGTTGAGAATCCATCGAAATTTTCGCAATTCTGATGCTAGAAACGAATAACTGGAATGGCCTCGGGGAAAAGTACACACACCATTCTAATCGGGCGAGACTCTACTTTCAGATGCAACAGGAATTTCTCGAGTTCGTCAATCCGTTCGCGAGATATGGGAGTTTGAAGTTAAGGAATGGTCGGGTAACTATCAAAATTTTCGCAAGTCTGATACTCGAAACCAATAACTACTTAGGCCTAGGGGAAAAACACACATATCTTTGTAATCGGGCGAGTTTCTAATTTCAGATGCAACAGGAATTTCTCGAGTTCGTCAATCCGTTCGCGAGATATGGGAGTTTGAAGTTAAGGAATGCTAGAGAGACCATCAAAATTTTCGCTGGTCTGATACTCGAAACCAATAACTGGAATGACTTAGGGGAAAAGTGCACACACCATTGTAATCGGGCGAGTTTCTGCTTTCAGATGCAACAGGAATTTCTCGAGTTTGTCAATCCGTTCGTGAGATATGGGAGTTTGAAATTAAGGATAGGTTGAGAAACCATCAAAATTTTTGCAAGTCTGATACTCGAAACCAATAACTACTTAGGCCTAGGGGAAAAACACACATATCTTTGTAATCGGGCGAGTTTCTAATTTCAGATGCAACAGGAATTTCTCGAGTTCGTCAATCCGTTCGCGAGATATGGGAGTTTGAAGTTAAGGAATGCTTGAGAAACCATCAAAATTTTCGAAAGTCTGATACACGAAACCAATAACTGCAAAGGCCTAGGGGAAAAATGCACATACCTTTGTAATCGGGCGAGTTTCCACTCTCAGATGCAACAGGAATTTCTCGAGTTCGTCAATCCGTTCGCGAGATATGGGAGTTTGAAGTTAAGGAATGGTTGAGAAACTATCAAAATTTTCGCGTGTCTGATACCCGAAACCAATAACAACAAAGACCTAGGTGAAAAACACACATATCTTTGTAATCGGGCGAGTTTCTACTTTCAGATGCAACAGGAATTTCTCGAGTTCGTCAATCCGTTCGCGAGAAATGGGAGTTTGAAGTTAAGGAATGGTTGAGAAACAATCAAAATTTTCGCATGTCTGATACCCGAAACCAATAACTACACAGGCCTAGGTGAAAAACACACATATCTTTGTAATCGGGCGAGTTTCTACTTTCGGATGCAACAGGAATTTCTCGAGTCCGTCAATCCGTTCGCGAGAAATGGGAGTTTGAAGTTAAGGAATGGTTGAGAAACTATCAAAATTTTCGCATGTCTGTTACCCGAAACCAATAACTACACAGGCCTAGTTAAAAAACACACATATCTTTGTAATCGGGCGAGTTTCTAATTCAGATGCAACAGGAATTTCTCGAGTTCGTCAATCCGTTCGCGAGAAATGGGAGTTTGAAGTTAAGGAATGGTTGAGAAACTATCAAAATTTTCGCATGTCTGATACCCGAAACCAATAACTACACAGGCCTAGGTGAAAAACACACATATCTTTGTAATCGGGCGAGTTTCTGCTTTCAGATGCAACAGGAATTTCTCGAGTTCGTCAATCCGTTCGTGAGATATGGGAGTTTGAAATTAAGGATAGGTTGAGAAACCATCAAAATTTTCGCAAGTCTGTTACTCGAAACCAATAACTACAAAACCCCAGGGGAAAAATACACATACCGTTGTAATCGGGCGAGTTTCCACTTTCAGATGCAACAGGAATTTCTCGAGTTCGTCAATCCGTTCACGAGATATGGGAGTTTGAAGTTAAGGAATGGTTGAGAATCCATCGAAATTTTCGCAATTCTGATGCTAGAAACGAATAACTGGAATGGCCTCGGGGAAAAGTACACACACCATTCTAATCGGGCGAGACTCTACTTTCAGATGCAACAGGAATTTCTCGAGTTCGTCAATCCGTTCGCGAGATATGGGAGTTTGAAGTTAAGGAATGGTTGAGAAACTATCAAAATTTTCGCGTGTCTGATACCCGAAACCAATAACTACAAAGACCTAGGTGAAAAACACACATATCTTTGTAATCGGGCGAGTTTCTACTTTCAGATGCAACAGGAATTTCTCCAGTTCGTCAATCCGTTCGCGAGAAATGGGAGTTTGAAGTTAAGGAATGGTTGAGAAGCAATCAAAATTTTCGCATGTCTGATACCTGAAACCAATAACTACACAGGCCTAGGTGAAAAACACACATATCTTTGTAATCGGGCGAGTTTCTACTTTCGGATGCAACAGGAATTTCTCGAGTTCGTCAATCCGTTCGCGAGAAATGGGAGTTTGAAGTTAAGGAATGGTTGAGAAACTATCAAAATTTTCGCATGTCTGTTACCCGAAACCAATAACTACACAGGCCTAGTTGAAAAACACACATATCTTTGTAATCGGGCGAGTTTCTAATTCAGATGCAACAGGAATTTCTCGAGTTCGTCAATCCGTTCGCGAGAAATGGGAGTTTGAAGTTAAAGAATGGTTGAGAAACTATCAAAATTTTCGCGTGTCTGATACCCGAAACCAATAACTACAAAGACCTAGGTGAAAAACACACATATCTTTGTAATCGGGCGAGTTTCTACTTTCAGATGCAACAGGAATTTCTCGAGTTCGTCAATCCGTTCGCGAGGTATGGGAGTTTGAATTTAAGGAATGGTTGAGGATCCATCAAAATTTTCGCAAGTCTGATACCCGAAACCAATAACTACAAAGGCCTAGGGGAAAAATGCACATACCTTTGTAATCGGGCGAGTTTCCACTCTCAGATGCAACAGGAGTTTCTCGAGTTCGTCAATCCGTTCGCGAGGTATGGGAGTTTGAATTTAAGGAATGGTTGAGGATCCATCAAAATTTTCGCAAGTCTGATACCCGAAACCAATAACTACAAAGGCCTAGGGGAAAAATGCACATACCTTTGTAATCGGGCGAGTTTCCACTCTCAGATGCAACAGGAATTTCTCGAGTTCGTCAATCCGTTCGTGAGATATGGGAGTTTGAAATTAAGGATAGGTTGAGAAACCATCAAAATTTTCGCAAGTCTGATACTCGAAACCAATAACTACAAAACCCCAGGGGAAAAATACACATACCGTTGTAATCGGGCGAGTTTCCACTTTCAGATGCAACAGGAATTTCTCGAGTTCGTCAATCCGTTCACGAGATATGGGAGTTTGAAGTTAAGGAATGGTTGAGAATCCATCGAAATTTTCGCAATTCTGATGCTAGAAACGAATAACTGGAATGGCCTCGGGGAAAAGTACACACACCATTCTAATCGGGCGAGACTCTACTTTCAGATGCAACAGGAATTTCTCGAGTTCGTCAATCCGTTCGCGAGATATGGGAGTTTGAAGTTAAGGAATGGTCGGGTAACTATCAAAATTTTCGCAAGTCTGATACTCGAAACCAATAACTACTTAGGCCTAGGGGAAAAACACACATATCTTTGTAATCGGGCGAGTTTCCACTTTCAGATGCAACAGGAATTTCTCGAGTTCGTCAATCCGTTCACGAGATATGGGAGTTTGAAGTTAAGGAATGGTTGAGAATCCATCGAAATTTTCGCAATTCTGATGCTAGAAACGAATAACTGGAATGGCCTCGGGGAAAAGTACACACACCATTCTAATCGGGCGAGTTTCCACTTTCAGATGCAACAGGAATTTCTCGAGTTCGTCAATCCGTTCACGAGATATGGGAGTTTGAAGTTATGGAATGGTTGAGAAACCATCGAAATTTTCGCAATTCTGATGCTAGAAACGAATAACTGGAATGGCCTAGGGGAAAAGTACACACACCATCCTAATCGGGCGAGTCTCTACTTTCAGATGCAACAGGAATTTCTCGAGTTCGTCATTCCGTTCGCGAGATATGGGAGTTTGAAGTTAAGGAATGCTTGAGATATCATCAAAATTTTCGAAAGTCTGATACTCGAAACCAGTAACTACAAAGGCCTAGGGGAAAAGTGCACACATCATTGTAATCGGGCGAGTTTCTGCTTTCAGATGCAACAGGAATTTCTCGAGTTCGTCAATCCGTTCGTGAGATATGGGAATTTGAAGTTAAGGAATGCTTGAGAAACCATCAAAATTTTCGCAATTCTGATACTCGAAACCAATAACTGGAATGGCCTAGGGGAAAAGTACACACACCCTTGTAATCGTGCAAGTGTCTACTTTCAGATGCAACAGGAATTTCTCGAGTTCGTCAATCCGTTCGCAAGGTATGGGAGTTTGAATTTAAGGAATGGTTGAGGATCCATCAAAATTTTCGCAAGTCTGATACCCGAA
This sequence comes from Ptiloglossa arizonensis, assembly GCF_051014685.1. Lineage (NCBI taxonomy): Eukaryota > Metazoa > Arthropoda > Insecta > Hymenoptera > Colletidae > Ptiloglossa > Ptiloglossa arizonensis. The sequence continues at coordinate 104,015 of NW_027478463.1, read as the reverse complement.
ACCAATAACTACAAAGGCCTAGGGGAAAATGCACATACCTTTGTAATCGGGCGAGTTTCCACTTTCAGATGCAACGGGAATTTCTCGAGTTCGTCATTCCGTTCGCGAGATATGGGAGTTTGAAGTTAAGGAATGCTTGAGATATCACCAAAATTTTCGAAAGTCTGATACTCGAAACCAGTAACTACAAAGGCCTAGGGGAAAAGTGCACACATCATTGTAATCGGGCGAGTTTCTGCTTTCAGATGCAACAGGAATTTCTCGAGTTCGTCAATCCGTTCGTGAGATATGGGAGTTTGAAATTAAGGATAGGTTGGGAAACCATCAAAATTTACGCAAGTCTGATACTCGAAACCAATAACTACATAGGCCTAGGGGAGAAATACGCATACCGTTGTAATCGGGCGAGTTTCCACTTTCAGATGCAACAGGAATTTCTCGAGTTCGTCAATCCGTTCACGAGATATGGGAGTTTGAAGTTAAGGAATGGTTGAGAAACCTTCAAAATTTTCGCTGGGCTGACACTCGAAACCAATAACTACTTAGGCCTAGGGGAAAAACACACATATCTTTGTAATCGGGCGAGTTTCTAATTTCAGATGCAACAGGAATTTCTCGAGTTCGTCAATCCGTTCGCGAGATATGGGAGTTTGAAGTTAAGGAATGGCTGGGAAACTATCAAAATTTTCGCAATTCTGATACTCGAAACCAATAACTGGAATGGCCTAGGGGAAAAGTACACACACCCTTGTAATCGTGCAAGTGTCTACTTTCAGATGCAACAGGAATTTCTCGAGTTCGTCAATCCGTTCGCAAGGTATGGGTGTTTGAATTTAAGGAATGGTTGAGGATCCATCAAAATTTTCGCAAGTCTGATACCCGAAACCAATAACTACAAAGGCCTAGGGGAAAATGCACATACCTTTGTAATCGGGCGAGTTTCCACTTTCAGATGCAACGGGAATTTCTCGAGTTCGTCATTCCGTTCGCGAGATATGGGAGTTTGAAGTTAAGGAATGCTTGAGATATCACCAAAATTTTCGAAAGTCTGATACTCGAAACCAGTAACTACAAAGGCCTAGGGGAAAAGTGCACACATCATTGTAATCGGGCGAGTTTCTGCTTTCAGATGCAACAGGAATTTCTCGAGTTCGTCAATCCGTTCGTGAGATATGGGAGTTTGAAATTAAGGATAGGTTGGGAAACCATCAAAATTTACGCAAGTCTGATACTCGAAACCAATAACTACATAGGCCTAGGGGAGAAATACGCATACCGTTGTAATCGGGCGAGTTTCCACTTTCAGATGCAACAGGAATTTCTCGAGTTCGTCAATCCGTTCACGAGATATGGGAGTTTGAAGTTAAGGAATGGTTGAGAAACCTTCAAAATTTTCGCTGGGCTGACACTCGAAACCAATAACTACTTAGGCCTAGGGGAAAAACACACATATCTTTGTAATCGGGCGAGTTTCTAATTTCAGATGCAACAGGAATTTCTGGAGTTCGTCAATCCGTTCGCGAGATATGGGAGTTTGAAGTTAAGGAATGCTTGGGAAACCATCAAAATTTTCGAAATTCTGATACTCGAAACCAGTAACTACAAAGGCCTAGGGGAAATGTGCACACATCATTGTAATCGGGCGAGTTTCTGCTTTCAGATGCAACAGGAATTTCTCGAGTTCGTCAATCCGTTCGCGAGATATGGGAGTTTGAAGTTAAGGAATGGTTGAGAAACCATCGAAATTTTCGAAAGTCTGATACTCGAAACCAGTAACTACAAAGGCCTAGGGGAAAAGTGCACACATCATTGTAATCGGTCGAGTTTCTGCTTTCAGATGCAATAGGATATTCTAGAGTTCGTCAATCCGTTCGCGAGAAATGGAAGTTCGAATTTAAGGAATGGCTGGGAAACTATCAAAATTTTCGCAAGTCTGATACTCGAAACCAATAACTACAAAGGCCTAGGTGAAAAACACACATATCTTTGTAATCGGGCGAGTTTCTACTTTCAGATGCAACAGGAATTTCTCGAGTTCGTCAATCCGTTCGCGAGAAATGGGAGTTCGAAGTTAAGGAATGGTTGAGAAACTATCAAAATTTTCGCATGTCTGATACCCGAAACCAATAACTACACAGGCCTAGGTGAAAAACACACGTACCGTTGTAATCGGGCGTGTTTCTGCTTTCAGATGCAATAGGATATTCTAGAGTTCGTCAATCCGTTCGCGAGATATGGTAGTTTGAAGGTAAGGAATGGTTGAGAAACCATCAAAATTTTCGCAAGTCTGATACTCGAAACCAATAACTAGAATGGCCTAGGGGAAAATTACACATACCGTTGAAATCGGGCGAGTTTCTGCTTTCAGATGCAACAGGAATTTCTCGAGTTCGTCAATCCGTTCGCGAGATATGGGAGTTTGAAGTTAAGGAATGGTTGAGAAACCTTCAAAACTTTCGCTGGGCTGATACTCGAAACCAATTACTGGTATGGCCTAGGGCAAAATACACATACCGCTGTAATCGGGCGAGTTTCTGCTTTTAGATGCAATAGGAAATTCTCGAGTTCGTCAATCCGTTCGCGAGATATGGAAGTTTGAAGTTAAGGAATGATTGAGAAACCATCAAAATTTTCGCAAGTCTGATACTCGAAACCAATAACTACAAAGGCATAGGGGAAAAATGCACATACCTTTGTAATCGGGCGAGTTTCCACTTTCAGATGCAACAGGAATTTCTCGAGTTCGTCATTCCGTTCGCGAGATATGGGAGTTTGAAGTTAAGGAATGGTTGAGAAACCATCACAATATTCGCAAGTCTGATACTCGAAAACAATAACTACAAAGGCCTTGGGGAAAAGTACACGTACCGTTGTAATCGGGCGAGTTTCTGCTATCAGATGCAATAGGAAATTCTCGAGTTCTTCAATCCGTTCGCGAGATATGGAAGTTTGAAGTTAAGGAATGATTGAGAAACCTTCAAAATTTTCGCAAGTCTGATACTCGAAACCAATAACTGGCATGGCCTAGGGGAAAAGTACACACACCATTCTAATCGGGCGAGTCTCTACTTTCAGATGCAACAGGAATTTCTCGAGTTCGTCATTCCGTTCGCGAGATATGGGAGTTTGAAGCTAAGGAATGGCTGGGAAACCATCAAAATTTTCGCAAGTCTGATACTCGAAACCAATAACTACAAAGGCTTAGGGGAAAAATGCACATACCTTTGTAATCGGGCGAGTTTCCACTTTCAGATGCTACAGGAACTTCTCGAGTTCGTCAATCCGTTCGCGAGATATGGTAGTTTGAAGTTAAGGAATGGTTGAGAAACCATCAAAATTTTCGCAAGTCTGATACACGAAACCAATAACTGGAATGGCCTAGGTGAAAAGTACACACACCATTGTAATCGTGCGAGTTTATACTTTCAGATGCAACAGGAATTTCTCGAGTTGGTCATTCCGTTCGCGAGATATGGGAGTTTGAAGTTAAGGAATGGTTGAGGAACCATCAAAATTTTCGCAAGTCTGATACTCGAAACCAATAACTACAAAGGCCATGGGGAAAAGTACACGTACCGTTGTAATCGGGCGAGTTTCTGCTATCAGATGCAATAGGAAATTCTCGAGTTCTTCAATCCGTTCGTGAGATATGGAAGTTTGAAGTTAAGGAATGATTGAGAAACCTTCAAAATTTTCGCAAGTCTGATACTCGAAACCAATAACTGGAATAGCCTAGGGGAAAAGTACACACACCATTGTAATCGTGCGAGTTTCTACTTTCAGATGCAACAGGAATTTCACGAGTTCGTCATTCCGTTCGCGAGATATGGGAGTTTGAAGTTAAGGAATGGTTGAGAAACCATCAAAATTTTCGCAAGTCTGATACTCGAAACCAATAACTGCAAAGGCCTAGGGGAAAAGTGCACATACCTTTGTAATCGGGCGAGTTTCCACTTTCAGATGCAACAGGAATTTCTGGAGTGCGTCTTTCCGTTCGCGAGATATGGGAGTTTAAAGTTAAGGAATGGTTGAGAAACCATCAGAATTCTCGCAATTCTGATACTCGAAACCAATAACTACAAACACCTAGGGGAAAAATACACACACCTTTGTAATCGGGCGAGTTTCCACTTTCAGATGCAATAGGAAATTCTCGAGTTCGTCAATCCGTTCGCGAGATATGGTAGTTTGAAGTTAAGGAAAGCTTGAGAAACCATCAAAATTTTGGCAATTCTGATACTCGAATCCAATAACTACAATGGCCTAGGGGAAAAATAAACATACCGTTGTAATCGGGCGAGTTTCTGCTGTCAGGTGCAACATGAAATTCTCGAGTTCGTCAATCCGTACGCGAGATATGGGAGTTTGAAGTTAAGGAATGCTTGAGAAACCATCAAAATTTTCGCAAGTCTGATACTCGAAACCAATAACTACAATGGCCTAGGGGGAAAATACACATACCGTTGTAATCGGGCGAGTATCTGCTTTCAGATGCAACAGGAGTTTCTCGAGTTCGTCAATCCGTTCGCGAGATATGGGAGTTTGAAGTTAAGGAATGCTTGAGAAACCATCAAAATTTTCGCAAGTCTGATACTCGAATCCAATAACAACTATGGCCTAGGGCAAAAATACACATACCGATGTAATCGGGCGAGTTTCTGCTTTCAGATGCAATAGGAAATTCTCGAGTTCGTCAATCCGTACGCGAGATATTGGAGTTTGAAATTAAGGAATGGTTGAGAAACCATAAAAATTTTCGCAATTCTGATGCTAGAAACCAATAACTACAATGGCCTAGGGGAAAAATACACATACCGTTGTAATCGGGCGAGTTTCTGCTTTCAGATGCAATAGGAAATTCTCGAGTTCGTCAATCCGTTCGCGAGATATGGGAGTTTGAAGTTAAGGAATGGTTGAGAAACCATCACAATTTTCGCAAGTCTGATACTCGAAACCAATAACTATTATAGCCTAGGGCAAAAATGCACGTACCGTTGTAATCGGGCGAGTTTCTGTTTTCAGATGCAATAGGAAATTCTCGAGTTCGTCAATCAGTTCGCGAGATATGGGAGTTTGAAGTTAAGGAATGGTTGAGAAACCATCACAATTTTCGCAAGTCTGATAATCGAAACAAATAACTACTATAGCCTAGGTCAAAAATACACGTACCGTTGTAATCGGGCGAGTTTCTGCTTTCAGATGGAATAGGAAATTCTCGAGTTCGTCAATCCGTTCGCGAGATATGGGAGTTTGAAGTTACGGAATGCTTGAGAAACCATCAAAATGTTCGCAAGTCTGGTACTCGAAACCAATAACTACAAAGGCCTAGGGGAAAAATGCACATACCGTTGAAATCGGGCGAGTTTTTGCTTTCAGATGCAATAGGAAATTCTCGAGTTCGTCAATCCGTTCGCGAGATATGGGAGTTTGAAGTTAAGGAATGCTTGAGAAACCATCAAAATTTTCGCAAGTCTGATACTCGAATCCAACAACAAGTATGGCCTAGGGCAAAAATACACATACCCTTGTAATCGGGCGAGTTTCTGCTTTCAGATGCAATAGGAAATTCTCGAGTTCGTCAATCCGTTCGCGAGATATGGGAGTTTGAAGTTAAGGAATGCTTGAGAAACCATCAAAATTTTCGCAAGTCTGATACTCGAAACCAATAACTACAATGGCCTAGGGGAAAAATAAACATACCGTTGTAATCGGGCGAGTTTCTGCTGTCAGATGCAACAGGAATTTCTCGAGTACGTTAATCCGTTCGCGAGATATGGGAGTTTGAAGTTAAGGAATGATTGAGAAACCATCAAAATTTTCGCAAGTCTGATACTCGAAACCAATAACTACAATAGCCTAGGGGAAAAGTCACACACCATTGTAATCGTGCGAGTTTTTGCTTTCAGATGCAACAGGAAATTCTCGAGTTCGTCAATCCGTTCGCGAGATATGGGGGTTTGAAGTTAAGGAATGGTTGAGAAACCATCAAAATTTTCGCAAGTCTGATACTCGAAACCAATAACTACTATAGCCTAGGGCAAAAATGCACGTACCGTTGTAATCGGGCGAGTTTCTGCTTTCAGATGCAATAGGAAATTCTCGAGTTCGTCAATCCGTTCGAGAGATATGGGAGTTTGAAGTTAAGGAATGGTTGAGAAATCATCACAATTTTCGCAAGTCTGATACTCGAAACCAATAACTACTATAGCCTAGGGCAAAAATACACGTACCGTTGTAATCGGGCGAGTTTCTGCTTTCAGATGCAATAGGAAATTCTCGAGTTCGTCAATCCGTTCGCGAGATATGGGAGTTTGAAGTTAAGGTATGGTTGAGAAACCATCACAATTTTCGCAAGTCTGATACTCGAAACAAATAACTACTATAGCCTAGGTCAAAAATAGACGTACCGTTGTATTCGGGCGAGTTTCTGCTTTCAGATGGAATAGGAAATTCTCGAGTTCGTCAATCCGTTCGCGAGATATGGGAGTTTGAAGTTACGGAATGCTTGAGAAACCATCAAAATTTTCGCAAGTCTGATACTCGAAACCAATAACTACAAAGGCCTAGGGGAAAAATGCACATACCGTTGAAATCGGGCGAGTTTCTGCTTTCAGATGCAATAGGAAATTCTCGAGTTCGTCAATCCGTTCGCGAGATATGGGAGTTTGAAGTTAAGGAATGCTTGAGAAACCATCAAAATTTTCGCAAGTCTGATACTCGAAACCAATAACTACAAAGGCCTAGGGGAAAAATGCACATACCGTTGAAATCGGGCGAGTTTCTGCTTTCAGATGCAATAGAAAATTCTCGAGTTCGTCAATCCGTTCGCGAGATATGGGAGTTTGAAGTTAAGGAATGCTTGAGAAACCATCAAAATTTTCGCAAGTCTGATACTCGAATCCAATAACAAGTATGGCCTAGGGCAAAAATACACATACCCTTGTAATCGGGCGAGTTTCTACTTTCAGATGCAACAGGAATTTCTCGAGTTCGTCATTCCGTTCGCGAGATATGGGGGTTTGAAGTTAAGGAATGGTTGAGAAACCATCAAAATTTTCGCAAGTCTGATACTCGAAACCAATAACTACAAAGGCATAGGGGAAAAATGCACATACCTTTGTAATCGGGCGAGTTTCCACTTTCAGATGCAACAGGAATTTCTCGAGTTCGTCAATCCGTTCGCGAGATACGGGAGTTAGAAGTTATTGAATGCTTGAGAAACCATTAAAATTTTCGCAAGTCTGATATTCGAAACCAATAACTACTATGGCCTAGGGCAAAAATGCACACACCGTTGAAATCCGGCGAGTTTCTGCTTTAAGATGCAACAGGAATTTCTCGAGTTCGTCAATCCGTTCGCGAGATATGGGAGTTTGAAGTTAAGTAATGGTTGAGAAACCTTCAAAATTTTCGCTGGTCTGATACTCGAAACCAATAACTGGAATGGCCTAGGTCAAAAATACACGTACCGTTGTAATCGGGCGAGTTTCAGATGCAACAGGAATTTCTCGAGTTCGTCAATCCGTTCGCTTTATATGGTAGCTTGAAGTTAAGGAATGCTTGAGAAACCATCAAAATTTTCGCAAGTCTGATACTCGAAACCAATAACTACAATGGCCTAGGGGAAAAATAAACATACCGTTGTAATCGGGCGAGTTTCAGATGCAACACGAATTTCTCGAGTTCGTCATTCCGTTCGCGAGATATGGGAGTTTGAAGTTAAGGAATGGTTGAGAAACCATCAAAATTTTCGCAAGTCTGATACTCGAAACCAATAACTTCTATAGCCTAGGGCAAAAATGCGCGTACCGTTGTTATCGGGCGAGTTTCTGCTTCAGGTGCAATAGAAAATTCTCGAGTTCGTCAATCCGTTCGCGAGATATGGGAGTTTGAAGTTAAGAAATGGTTGAGAAACCATCAAAATTTTCGCAATTCTGATGCTAGAAACCAATAACTACAATGGCCTAGGGGAAAAATAAACATACCGTTGTAATCGGGCGAGTTTCTGCTGTCAGATGCAACAGGAATTTCTCGAGTACGTTAATCCGTTCGCGAGATATGGGAGTTTGAAGTTAAGGAATGATTGAGAAACCATCAAAATTTTCGCAAGTCTGATACTCGAAACCAATAACTACAATAGCCTAGGGGAAAAGTCACACACCATTGTAATCGTGCGAGTTTTTGCTTTCAGATGCAACAGGAAATTCTCGAGTTCGTCAATCCGTTCGCGAGATATGGGGGTTTGAAGTTAAGGAATGGTTGAGAAACCATCAAAATTTTCGCAAGTCTGATACTCGAAACCAATAACTACTATAGCCTAGGGCAAAAATGCACGTACCGTTGTAATCGGGCGAGTTTCTGCTTTCAGATGCAATAGGAAATTCTCGAGTTCGTCAATCCGTTCGCGAGATATGGGAGTTTGAAGTTAAGGAATGGTTGAGAAATCATCACAATTTTCGCAAGTCTGATACTCGAAACCAATAACTACTATAGCCTAGGGCAAAAATACACGTACCGTTGTATTCGGGCGAGTTTCTGCTTTCAGATGCAATAGGAAATTCTCGAGTTCGTCAATCCGTTCGCGAGATTTGGGAGTTTGAAGTTAAGGTATGGTTGAGAAACCATCACAATTTTCGCAAGTCTGATACTCGAAACAAATAACTACTATAGCCTAGGTCAAAAATAGACGTACCGTTGTAATCGGGCGAGTTTCTGCTTTCAGATGGAATAGGAAATTCTCGAGTTCGTCAATCCGTTCGCGAGATATGGGAGTTTGAAGTTACGGAATGCTTGAGAAACCATCAAAATTTTCGCAAGTCTGATACTCGAAACAAATAACTACAAAGGCCTAGGGGAAAAATGCACATACCGTTGAAATCGGGCGAGTTTCTGCTTTCAGATGCAATAGGAAATTCTCGAGTTCGTCAATCCGTTCGCGAGATATGGGAGTTTGAAGTTAAGGAATGCTTGAGAAACCATCAAAATTTTCGCAAGTCTGATACTCGAAACCAATAACTACAAAGGCCTAGGGGAAAAATGCACATACCGTTGAAATCGGGCGAGTTTCTGCTTTCAGATGCAATAGAAAATTCTCGAGTTCGTCAATCCGTTCGCGAGATATGGGAGTTTGAAGTTAAGGAATGCTTGAGAAACCATCAAAATTTTCGCAAGTCTGATACTCGAATCCAATAACAAGTATGGCCTAGGGCAAAAATACACATACCCTTGTAATCGGGCGAGTTTCTGCTTTCAGATGCAATAGGAAATTCTCGAGTTCGTCAATCCGTTCGCGAGATATGGGAGTTTGAAGTCAAGGAATGCTTGAGAAACCATCAAAATTTTCGCAAGTCTGATACTCGAAACCAATAACTACAATGGCCTAGGGGAAAAATACACATACCGTTGTAATCGGGCGAGTTTCCACTTTCAGATGCAACAGGAATTTCTCGAGTTCGTCAATCCGTTCGCGAGATACGGGAGTTAGAAGTTATTGAATGCTTGAGAAACCATTAAAATTTTCGCAAGTCTGATACTCGAAACCAATAACTACAATGGCCTAGGGGAAAAGTCACACACCATTGTAATCGTGCGAGATTCTACTTTCAGATGCAACAGGAATTTCTCGAGTTCGTCATTCCGTTCGCGAGATATGGGGGTTTGAAGTTAAGGAATGGTTGAGAAACCATCAAAATTTTCGCAAGTCTGATACTCGAAACCAATAACTACAAAGGCATAGGGGAAAAATGCACATACCTTTGTAATCGGGCGAGTTTCCACTTTCAGATGCAACAGGAATTTCTCGAGTTCGTCAATCCGTTCGCGAGATACGGGAGTTAGAAGTTATTGAATGCTTGAGAAACCATTAAAATTTTCGCAAGTCTGATATTCGAAACCAATAACTACTATGGCCTAGGGCAAAAATGCACACACCGTTGAAATCCGGCGAGTTTCTGCTTTAAGATGCAACAGGAATTTCTCGAGTTCGTCAATCCGTTCGCGAGATATGGGAGTTTGAAGTTAAGTAATGGTTGAGAAACCTTCAAAATTTTCGCTGGTCTGATACTCGAAACCAATAACTGGAATGGCCTAGGTCAAAAATACACGTACCGTTGTAATCGGGCGAGTTTCAGATGCAACAGGAATTTCTCGAGTTCGTCAATCCGTTCGCTTTATATGGTAGCTTGAAGTTAAGGAATGCTTGAGAAACCATCAAAATTTTCGCAAGTCTGATACTCGAAACCAATAACTACAATGGCCTAGGGGAAAAATAAACATACCGTTGTAATCGGGCGAGTTTCAGATGCAACACGGATTTCTCGAGTTCGTCATTCCGTTCGCGAGATATGGGAGTTTGAAGTTAAGGAATGGTTGAGAAACCATCAAAATTTTCGCAAGTCTGATACTCGAAACCAATAACTTCTATAGCCTAGGGCAAAAATGCGCGTACCGTTGTTATCGGGCGAGTTTCTGCTTTCAGGTGCAATAGAAAATTCTCGAGTTCGTCAATCCGTTCGCGAGATATGGGAGTTTGAAGTTAAGAAATGGTTGAGAAACCATAAAAATTTTCGCAATTCTGATGCTAGAAACCAATAACTACAATGGCCTAGGGGAAAAATGCACATACCGTTGAAATCGGGCGAGTTTTTGCTTTCAGATGCAATAGGAAATTCTCGAGTTCGTCAATCCGTTCGCGAGATATGGGAGTTTGAAGTTAAGGAATGGTTGAGAAACTATCAAAATTTTCGCAAGTCTGATACTCGAAACCAATAACTACTATAGCCTAGGGCAAAAATGCACGTACCGTTGTAATCGGGCGAGTTTCTGCTTTCAGATGGAATAGGAAATTCTCTAGTTCGTCAATCCGTTCGCGAGATATGGGAGTTTGAAGTTACGGAATGCTTGAGAAACCACCAAATTTTCGCAAGTCTGATACTCGAAACCAATAACTACAAAGGCCTAGGGGAAAAATGCACATACCGTTGAAATCGGGCGAGTTTCTGCTTTCAGATGCAATAGGAAATTCTCGAGTTCGTCAATCCGTTCGCAAGATTTGGGAGTTTGAAGTTAAGGAATGCTTGAGAAACCATCAAAATTTTCGCAAGTCTGATACTCGAAACCACTAACTACAAAGGCCTAGGGGAAAAATGCACATACCGTTGAAATCGGGCGAGTTTCTGCTTTCAGATGCAATAGGAAATTCTCGAGTTCGTCAATCCGTTCGCAAGATTTGGGAGTTTGAAGTTAAGGAATGCTTGAGAAACCATCAAAATTTTCGCAAGTCTGATACTCGAAACCACTAACTACAAAGGCCTAGGGGAAAAATGCACATACCGTTGAAATCGGGCGAGTTTCTGCTTTCAGATGCAATAGGAAATTCTCGAGTTCGTCAATCCGTTCGCGAGATATGGGAGTTTGAAGTTAAGGAATGCTTGAGAAACCATCAAAATTTTCGCAAGTCTGATACTCGAATCCAATAACAAGTATGGCCTAGGGCAAAAATACACATACCCTTGTAATCGGGCGAGTTTCTGCTTTCAGATGCAATAGGAAATTCTCGAGTTCGTCAATCCGTTCGCGAGATATGGGAGTTTGAAGTTAAGAAATGCTTGAGAAACCATCAAAATTTTCGCAAGTCTGATACTCGAAACCAATAACTACAAAGGCCTAGGGGAAAAATGCACATACCGTTGAAATCGGGCGAGTTTCTGCTTTCAGATGCAATAGGAAATTCTCGAGTTCGTCAATCCGTTCGCGAGATACGGGAGTTTGAAGTTAAGGAATGCTTGAGAAGCCATCAAAATTTTCGAAAGTCTGATACTCGAAACCAATAACTACAAAGGCCTAGGGGAAAAATGCACATACCGTCGAAATCGGGCGAGTTTCTGCTTTCAGAAGCAATAGGAAATTCTCGAGTTCGTCAATCCGTTCGCGAGATATGGGAGTTTGAAGTTAAGGAATGCTTGAGAAACCATCAAAATTTTCGCAAGTCTGATACCCGCATCCAATAACATGTATGGCCTAGGGCAAAAATACACATACCCTTGTAATCGGGGGAGTTTCTGCTTTCAGATGCAATAGGAAATTCTCGAGTTCGTCAATCCGTTCGCGAGATATGGGAGTTTGAAGTTAAGGAATGCTTGAGAAACCATCAAAATTTTCGCAAGTCTGATACTCGAAACCAATAACTACAATGGCCTAGGGGAAAAATACACATACCGTTGTAATCGGGCGAGTTTCTGCTGTCAGATGCAACAGGAATTTCTCGAGTTCGTCAATCCGTTCGCGAGATATGGGAGTTTGAAGTTAAGGAATGATTGAGAAACCATCAAAATTTTCGCAAGTCTGATACTCGAAACCAATAACTACAATGGCCTAGGGGAAAAGTCACACACCATTGTAATCGTGCGAGATTCTACTTTCAGATGCAACAGGAATTTCTCGAGTTCGTCATTCCGTTCGCGAGATATGGGGGTTTGAAGTTAAGGAATGGTTGAGAAACCATCAAAATTTTCGCAAGTCTGATACTCGAAACCAATAACTACAAAGGCATAGGGGAAAAATGCACATACCTTTGTAATCGGGCGAGTTTCCACTTTCAGATGCAACAGGAATTTCTCGAGTTCGTCAATCCGTTCGCGAGATACGGGAGTTAGAAGTTATTGAATGCTTGAGAAACCATTAAAATTTTCGCAAGTCTGATATTCGAAACCAATAACTACTATGGCCTAGGGCAAAAATGCACACACCGTTGAAATCCGGCGAGTTTCTGCTTTAAGATGCAACAGGAATTTCTCGAGTTCGTCAATCCGTTCGCGAGATATGGGAGTTTGAAGTTAAGTAATGGTTGAGAAACCTTCAAAATTTTCGCTGGTCTGATACTCGAAACCAATAACTGGAATGGCCTAGGTCAAAAATACACGTACCGTTGTAATCGGGCGAGTTTCAGATGCAACAGGAATTTCTCGAGTTCGTCAATCCGTTCGCTTTATATGGTAGCTTGAAGTTAAGGAATGCTTGAGAAACCATCAAAATTTTCGCAAGTCTGATACTCGAAACCAATAACTACAATGGCCTAGGGGAAAAATAAACATACCGTTGTAATCGGGCGAGTTTCAGATGCAACAGGAATTTCTCGAGTTCGTCATTCCGTTCGCGAGATATGGGAGTTTGAAGTTAAGTAATGGTTGAGAAACCTTCAAAATTTTCGCTGGTCTGATACTCGAAACCAATAACTGGAGTGGCCTAGGTCAAAAATACACGTACCGTTGTAATCGGGCGTGTTTCTGCTTTCAGATGCAATAGGAAATTCTCGAGTTCGTCAATCCGTTCGCGAGGTATGGTAGTTTGAAGTTAAGGAATGCTTGAGAAACCATCAAAATTTTCGCAAGTCTGATACTCGAAACCAGTAACTACAATGGCCTAGGGGAAAAATAAACATACCGTTGTAATCGGGCGAGTTTCAGATGCAACAGGAATTTCTCGAGTTCGTCATTCCGTTCGCGAGATATGGGAGTTTGAAGTGAAGGAATGGTTGAGAAACCATCAAAATTTTCGCAAGTCTGATACTCGAAACCAATAACTACTATAGCCTAGGGCAAAAATGCACGTACCGTTGTAATCGGGCGAGTTTCTGCTTTCAGATGCAATAGGAAATTCTCGAGTTCGTCAATCCGTTCGCGAGATATGGGAGTTTGAAGTTAAGGAATGGTTGAGAAATCATCACAATTTTCGCAAGTCTGATACTCGAAACCAATAACTACTATAGCCTAGGGCAAAAATACACGTACCGTTGTAATCGGGCGAGTTTCTGCTTTCAGATGCAATAGGAAATTCTCGAGTTCGTCAATCCGTTCGCGAGATATGGGAGTTTGAAGTTAAGGAATGGTTGAGAAACCATCACAATTTTCGCAAGTCTGATACTCGAAACAAATAACTACTGTAGCCTAGGTCAAAAATACACGTACCGTTGTAATCGGGCGAGTTTCTGCTTTCAGATGGAATAGGAAATTCTCTAGTTCGTCAATCCGTTCGCGAGATATGGGAGTTTGAAGTTACGGAATGCTTGAGAAACCACCAAATTTTCGCAAGTCTGATACTCGAAACCAATAACTACAAAGGCCTAGGCGAAAAATGCACATACCGTTGAAATCGGGCGAGTTTCTGCTTTCAGATGCAATAGGAAATTCTCGAGTTCGTCAATCCGTTCGCAAGATTTGGGAGTTTCAAGTTAAGGAATGCTTGAGAAACCATCAAAATTTTCGCAAGTCTGATACTCGAAACCACTAACTACAAAGGCCTAGGGGAAAAATGCACATACCGTTGAAATCGGGCGAGTTTCTGCTTTCAGATGCAATAGGAAATTCTCGAGTTCGTCAATCCGTTCGCGAGATATGGGAGTTTGAAGTTAAGGAATGCTTGAGAAAACATCAAAATTTTCGCAAGTCTGATACTCGAATCCAATAACAAGTATGGCCTAGGGCAAAAATACACATACCCTTGTAATCGGGCGAGTTTCTGCTTTCAGATGCAATAGGAAATTCTCGAGTTCGTCAATCCGTTCGCGAGATATGGGAGTTTGAAGTTAAGGAATGCTTGAGAAACCATCAAAATTTTCGCAAGTCTGATACTCGAAACCAATAACTACAAAGGCCTAGGGGAAAAATGCACATACCGTTGAAATCGGGCGAGTTTCTGCTTTCAGATGCAATAGGAAATTCTCGAGTTCGTCAATCCGTTCGCGAGATACGGGAGTTTGAAGTTAAGGAATGCTTGAGAAACCATCAAAATTTTCGAAAGTCTGATACTCGAAACCAATAACTACAAAGGCCTAGGGGAAAAATGCACATACCGTTGAAATCGGGCGAGTTTCTGCTTTCAGATGCAATAGGAAATTCTCGAGTTCGTCAATCCGTTCGCGAGATATGGGAGTTTGAAGTTAAGGAATGCTTGAGAAACCATCAAAATTTTCGCAAGTCTGATACCCGCATCCAATAACAAGTATGGCCTAGGGCAAAAATACACATACCCTTGTAATCGGGGGAGTTTCTGCTTTCAGATGCAATAGGAAATTCTCGAGTTCGTCAATCCGTTCGCGAGATATGGGAGTTTGAAGTTAAGGAATGCTTGAGAAACCATCAAAATTTTCGCAAGTCTGATACTCGAAACCAATAACTACAATGGCCTAGGGGAAAAATACACATACCGTTGTAATCGGGCGAGTTTCTGCTGTCAGATGCAACAGGAATTTCTCGAGTTCGTCAATCCGTTCGCGAGATATGGGAGTTTGAAGTTAAGGAATGATTGAGAAACCATCAAAATTTTCGCAAGTCTGATACTCGAAACCAATAACTACAATGGCCTAGGGGAAAAGTCACACACCATTGTAATCGTGCGAGATTCTACTTTCAGATGCAACAGGAATTTCTCGAGTTCGTCATTCCGTTCGCGAGATATGGGGGTTTGAAGTTAAGGAATGGTTGAGAAACCATCAAAATTTTCGCAAGTCTGATACTCGAAAACAATAACTACAAAGGCATAGGGGAAAAATGCACATACCTTTGTAATCGGGCGAGTTTCCACTTTCAGATGCAACAGGAATTTCTCGAGTTCGTCAATCCGTTCGCGAGATACGGGAGTTAGAAGTTATTGAATGCTTGAGAAACCATTAAAATTTTCGCAAGTCTGATATTCGAAACCAATAACTACTATGGCCTAGGGCAAAAATGCACACACCGTTGAAATCCGGCGAGTTTCTGCTTTAAGATGCAACAGGAATTTCTCGAGTTCGTCAATCCGTTCGCGAGATATGGGAGTTTGAAGTTAAGTAATGGTTGAGAAACCTTCAAAATTTTCGCTGGTCTGATACTCGAAACCAATAACTGGAATGGCCTAGGTCAAAAATACACGTACCGTTGTAATCGGGCGTGTTTCTGCTTTCAGATGCAATAGGAAATTCTCGAGTTCGTCAATCCGTTCGCGAGGTATGGTAGTTTGAAGTTAAGGAATGCTTGAGAAACCATCAAAATTTTCGCAAGTCTGATACTCGAAACCAGTAACTACAATGGCCTAGGGGAAAAATAAACATACCGTTGTAATCGGGCGAGTTTCAGATGCAACAGGAATTTCTCGAGTTCGTCATTCCGTTCGCGAGATATGGGAGTTTGAAGTTAAGGAATGGTTGACTAACCATCAAAATTTTCGCAATTCTGATGCTAGAAACCAATAACTACAATGGCCTAGGGGAAAAATGCACATACCGTTGAAATCGGGCGAGTTTTTGCTTTCAGATTCAATAGGAAATTCTCGAGTTCGTCAATCCGTTCGCGAGATATGGGAGTTTGAAGTGAAGGAATGGTTGAGAAACCATCAAAATTTTCGCAAGTCTGATACTCGAAACCAATAACTACTATAGCCTAGGGCAAAAATGCACGTACCGTTGTAATCGGGCGAGTTTCTGCTTTCAGATGCAATAGGAAATTCTCGAGTTCGTCAATCCGTTCGCGAGATATGGGAGTTTGAAGTTAAGGAATGGTTGAGAAATCATCACAATTTTCGCAAGTCTGATACTCGAAACCAATAACTACTATAGCCTAGGGCAAAAATACACGTACCGTTGTAATCGGGCGAGTTTCTGCTTTCAGATGCAATAGGAAATTCTCGAGTTCGTCAATCCGTTCGCGAGATATGGGAGTTTGAAGTTAAGGAATGGTTGAGAAACCATCACAATTTTCGCAAGTCTGATACTCGAAACAAATAACTACTATAGCCTAGGTCAAAAATAGACGTACCGTTGTAATCGGGCGAGTTTCTGCTTTCAGATGGAATAGGAAATTCTCGAGTTCGTCAATCCGTTCGCGAGATATGGGAGTTTGAAGTTACGGAATGCTTGAGAAACCATCAAAATTTTCGCAAGTCTGATACTCGAAACAAATAACTACAAAGGCCTAGGGGAAAAATGCACATACCGTTGAAATCGGGCGAGTTTCTGCTTTCAGATGCAATAGGAAATTCTCGAGTTCGTCAATCCGTTCGCGAGATATGGGAGTTTGAAGTTAAGGAATGCTTGAGAAACCATCAAAATTTTCGCAAGTCTGATACTCGAAACCAATAACTACAAAGGCCTAGGGGAAAAATGCACATACCGTTGAAATCGGGCGAGTTTCTGCTTTCAGATGCAATAGAAAATTCTCGAGTTCGTCAATCCGTTCGCGAGATATGGGAGTTTGAAGTTAAGGAATGCTTGAGAAACCATCAAAATTTTCGCAAGTCTGATACTCGAATCCAATAACAAGTATGGCCTAGGGCAAAAATACACATACCCTTGTAATCGGGCGAGTTTCTGCTTTCAGATGCAATAGGAAATTCTCGAGTTCGTCAATCCGTTCGCGAGATATGGGAGTTTGAAGTCAAGGAATGCTTGAGAAACCATCAAAACTTTCGCAAGTCTGATACTCGAAACCAATAACTACAATGGCCTAGGGGAAAAATACACATACCGTTGTAATCGGGCGAGTTTCTGCTGTCAGATGCAACAGGAATTTCTCGAGTTCGTCAATCCGTTCGCGAGATATGGGAGTTTGAAGTTAAGGAATGTTTGAGAAACCATCAAAATTTTCGCAAGTCTGATACTCGAAACCAATAACTACAATGGCCTAGGGGAAAAGTCACACACCATTGTAATCGTGCGAGATTCTACTTTCAGATGCAACAGGAATTTCTCGAGTTCGTCATTCCGTTCGCGAGATATGGGGGTTTGAAGTTAAGGAATGGTTGAGAAACCATCAAAATTTTCGCAAGTCTGATACTCGAAACCAATAACTACAAAGGCATAGGGGAAAAATGCACATACCTTTGTAATCGGGCGAGTTTCCACTTTCAGATGCAACAGGAATTTCTCGAGTTCGTCAATCCGTTCGCGAGATACGGGAGTTAGAAGTTATTGAATGCTTGAGAAACCATTAAAATTTTCGCAAGTCTGATATTCGAAACCAATAACTACTATGGCCTAGGGCAAAAATGCACACACCGTTGAAATCCGGCGAGTTTCTGCTTTAAGATGCAACAGGAATTTCTCGAGTTCGTCAATCCGTTCGCGATATATGGGAGTTTGAAGTTAAGTAATGGTTGAGAAACCTTCAAAATTTTCGCTGGGCTGATACTCGAAACCAATAACTGGAATGGCCTAGGTCAAAAATACACGTACCGTTGTAATCGGGCGAGTTTCAGATGCAACAGGAATTTCTCGAGTTCGTCAATCCGTTCGCTTTATATGGTAGCTTGAAGTTAAGGAATGCTTGAGAAACCATCAAAATTTTCGCAAGTCTGATACTCGAAACCAATAACTACAATGGCCTAGGGGAAAAATAAACATACCGTTGTAATCGGGCGAGTTTCAGATGCAACAGGAATTTCTCGAGTTCGTCATTCCGTTCGCGAGATATGGGAGTTTGAAGTTAAGGAATGGTTGAGAAACCATCAAAATTTTCGTAATTCTGATGCTAGAAACCAATAACTACAATGGCCTAGGGGAAAAATACACATACCGTTGTAATCGGGCGAGTTTCTGCTTTCAGATGCAACAGGAATTTCTCGAGTTCGTCAATCCGTTCGCGAGATATGGGAGTTTGAAGTCAAGTAATGGTTGAGAAACCTTCAAAATGTTCGCTGGTCTGATACTCGAAACCAATAACTGGAATGGCCTAGGTCAAAAATACACGTACCGTTGTAATCGGGCGTGTTTCTGCTTTCAGATGCAATAGGAAATTCTCGAGTTCGTCAATCCGTTCGCGAGATATGGTAGTTTGAAGTTAAGGAATGGTTGAGAAACCATCAAAATTTTCGCAATTCTGATGCTAGAAACCAATAACTACAATGGCCTAGGGGAAAAATGCACATACCGTTGAAATCGGGCGAGTTTCTGCTTTCAGATGCAATAGGAAATTCTCGAGTTCGTCAATCCGTTCGCGAGATATGGGAGTTTGAAGTTAAGGAATGGTTGAGAACCCATCAAAATTTTCGCAAGTCTGATACTCGAAACCAATAACTTCTATAGCCTAGGGCAAAAATGCGCGTACCGTTGTTATCGGGCGAGTTTCTGCTTTCAGGTGCAATAGAAAATTCTCGAGTTCGTCAATCCGTTCGCGAGATATGGGAGTTTGAATTAAGGAATGGTTGAGAAACCATCACAATTTTCGCAAGTCTGATACTCGAAACCAATAACAACTATAGCCTAGGGCAAAAATACACGTACCGTTGTAATCGGGCGAGTTTCTGCTTTCAGATGCAATAGGAAATTCTCGAGTTCGTCAATCCGTTCGCGAGATATGGGAGTTTGAAGTTAAGGAATGGTTGAGAAACCATCACAATTTTCGCAAATCTGATACTCGAAACCAATAACTACTATAGCCTAGGGCAAAAATACACGTACCGTTGTAATCGGGCGAGTTTCTGCTGTCAGATGCAACAGGAATTTCTCGAGTTCGTCAATCCGTTCGCGAGATATGGGAGTTTGAAGTTAAGGAATGATTGAGAAACCATCAAAATTTTCGCAAGTCTGATACTCGAAACCAATAACTACAATGGCCTAGGGGAAAAGTCACACACCATTGTAATCGTGCGAGATTCTACTTTCAGATGCAACAGGAATTTCTCGAGTTCGTCAATCCGTTCGCGAGATATGGGAGTTTGAAGTTAAGTAATGGTTGAGAAACCTTCAAAATTTTCGCTGGTCTGATACTCGAAACCAATAACTGGAATGGCCTAGGTCAAAAATACACGTACCGTTGTAATCGGGCGAGTTTCAGATGCAACAGGAATTTCTCGAGTTCGTCAATCCGTTCGCTTTATATGGTAGCTTGAAGTTAAGGAATGCTTGAGAAACCATCAAAATTTTCGCAAGTCTGATACTCGAAACCAATAACTACAATGGCCTAGGGGAAAAATAAACATACCGTTGTAATCGGGCGAGTTTCAGATGCAACAGGAATTTCTCGAGTTCGTCATTCCGTTCGCGAGATATGGGAGTTTGAAGTTAAGGAATGGTTGAGAAACCATCAAAATTTTCGTAATTCTGATGCTAGAAACCAATAACTACAATGGCCTAGGGGAAAAATACACATACCGTTGTAATCGGGCGAGTTTCTGCTTTCAGATGCAACAGGAATTTCTCGAGTTCGTCAATCCGTTCGCGAGATATGGGAGTTTGAAGTTAAGTAATGGTTGAGAAACCTTCAAAATTTTCGCTGGTCTGATACTCGAAACCAATAACTGGAATGGCCTAGGTCAAAAATACACGTACCGTTGTAATCGGGCGTGTTTCTGCTTTCAGATGCAATAGGAAATTCTCGAGTTCGTCAATCCGTTCGCGAGATATGGTAGTTTGAAGTTAAGGAATGCTTGAGAAACCATCAAAATTTTCGCAAGTCTGATACTCGAAACCAATAACTACAATGGCCTAGGGGAAAAATAAACATACCGTTGTAATCGGGCGAGTTTCAGATGCAACAGGAATTTCTCGAGTTCGTCATTCCGTTCGCGAGATATGGGAGTTTGAAGTTAAGGAATGGTTGAGAAACCATCAAAATTTTCGCAATTCTGATGCTAGAAACCAATAACTACAATGGCCTAGGGGAAAAATGCACATACCGTTGAAATCGGGCGAGTTTCTGCTTTCAGATGCAATAGGAAATTCTCGAGTTCGTCAATCCGTTCGCGAGATATGGGAGTTTGAAGTTAAGGAATGGTTGAGAAACCATCAAAATTTTCGCAAGTCTGATACTCGAAACCAATAACTTCTATAGCCTAAGGCAAAAATGCGCGTACCGTTGTTATCGGGCGAGTTTCTGCTTTCAGGTGCAATAGAAAATTCTCGAGTTCGTCAATCCGTTCGCGAGATATGGGAGTTTGAAGTTAAGAAATGGTTGAGAAACCATCAAAATATTCGCAATTCTGATGCTAGAAACCAATAACTACAATGGCCTAGGGGAAAAATGCACATACCGTTGAAATCGGGCGAGTTTTTGCTTTCAGATGCAATAGGAAATTCTCGAGTTCGTCAATCCGTTCGCGAGATATGGGAGTTTGAAGTTAAGGAATGGTTGAGAAACCATCAAAATTTTCGCAAGTCTGATACTCGAAACCAATAACTACTATAGCCTAGGGCAAAAATGCACGTACCGTTGTAATCGGGCGAGTTTCTGCTTTCAGATGCAATAGGAAATTCTCGAGTTCGTCAATCCGTTCGCGAGGTATGGGAGTTTGAATTAAGGAATGGTTGAGCAACCATCACAATTTTCGCAAGTCTGATACTCGAAACCAATAACTACTATAGCCTAGGGCAAAAATACACGTACCGTTGTAATCGGGCGAGTTTCTGCTTTCAGATGCAATAGGAAATTCTCGAGTTCGTCAATCCGTTCGCGAGATATGGGAGTTTGAAGTTAAGGAATAGTTGAGAAACCATCAAAATTTTCGCAAGTCTGATACTCGAAACCAATAACTACAATGGCCTAGGGGAAAAGTCACACACCATTGTAATCGTGCGAGTTTCTACTTTCAGATGCAACAGGAATTTCTCGAGTTCGTCATTACGTTCGCGAGATATGGGGGTTTGAAGTTAAGGAATGGTTGAGAAACCATCAAAATTTTCGCAAGTCTGATACTCGAATCCAATAACAAGTATGGCCTAGGGCAAAAATACACATACCCTTGTAATCGGGCGAGTTTCTGCTTTCAGATGCAATAGGAAATTCTCGAGTTCGTCAATCCGTTCGCGAGATATGGGAGTTTGAAGTTAAGGAATGCTTGAGAAACCATCAAAATTTTCGCAAGTCTGATACTCGAAACCAATAACTACAATGGCCTAGGGGAAAAATACACATACCGTTGTAATCGGGCGAGTTTCTGCTGTCAGATGCAACAGGAATTTCTCGAGTTCGTCAATCCGTTCGCGAGATATGGGAGTTTGAAGTTAAGGAATGATTGAGAAACCATCAAAATTTTCGCAAGTCTGATACTCGAAACCAATAACTGGAATTGCCTAGGTCAAAGATGCACGTACCGTTGTAATCGGGCGTGTTTCTGCTTTCAGACGCAATAGGAAATTCTCGAGTTCGTCAATCCGTTCGCGAGATATGGTAGTTTGAAGTTAAGGAATACTTGAGAAACCATCGAAATTTTCGCAAGTCTGATACTCGAAACCAATAACTACAAAGGCCTAGGGGAAAAATGCACATACCGTTGAAATCGGGCGAGTTTCTGCTTTCAGATGCAATAGGAAATTCTCGAGTTCGTCAATCCGTTCGCGAGATATGGGAGTTTGAAGTTAAGGAATGCTTGAGAAACCATCAAAATTTTCGCAAGTCTGATACTCGAAACCAATAACTACAAAGGCCTAGGGGAAAAATACACATACCGTTGTAATCGGGCGAGTTTCTGCTGTCAGATGCAACAGGAATTTCTCGAGTTCGTCAATCCGTTCGCGAGATATGGGAGTTTGAAGTTAAGGAATGCTTGAGAAACCATCAAAATTTTCGCAAGTCTGATACTCGAAACCAATAACTACAATGGCCTAGGGGAAAAATACACATACCGTTGTAATCGGGCGAGTTTCTGCTGTCAGATGCAACAGGAATTTCTCGAGTTCGTCAATCCGTTCGCGAGATATGGGAGTTTGAAGTTAAGGAATGATTGAGAAACCATCAAAATTTTCGCAAGTCTGATACTCGAAACCAATAACTGGAATTGCCTAGGTCAAAGATGCACGTACCGTTGTAATCGGGCGTGTTTCTGCTTTCAGACGCAATAGGAAATTCTCGAGTTCGTCAATCCGTTCGCGAGATATGGTAGTTTGAAGTTAAGGAATACTTGAGAAACCATCGAAATTTTCGCAAGTCTGATACTCGAAACCAATAACTACAAAGGCCTAGGGGAAAAATGCACATACCGTTGAAATCGGGCGAGTTTCTGCTTTCAGATGCAATAGGAAATTCTCGAGTTCGTCAATCCGTTCGCGAGATATGGGAGTTTGAAGTTAAGGAATGCTTGAGAAACCATCAAAATTTTCGCAAGTCTGATACTCGAAACCAATAACTACAAAGGCCTAGGGGAAAAATGCACATACCGTTGAAATCGGGCGAGTTTCTGCTTTCAGATGCAATAGGAAATTCTCGAGTTCGTCAATCCGTTCGCGAGATATGGTAGTTTGAAGTTAAGGAATACTTGAGAAACCATCGAAATTTTCGCAAGTCTGATACTCGAAACCAATAACTACAAAGGCCTAGGGGAAAAATGCACATACCGTTGAAATCGGGCGAGTTTCTGCTTTCAGATGCAATAGGAAATTCTCGAGTTCGTCAATTCGTTCGCGAGATATGGGAGTTTGAAGTTAAGGAATGCTTGAGAAACCATCAAAATTTTCGCAAGTCTGATACTCGAAACCAATAACTACAAAGGCCTAGGGGAAAAATGCACATACCGTTGAAATCGGGCGAGTTTCTGCTTTCAGATGCAATAGGAAATTCTCGAGTTCGTCAATCCGTTCGCGAGATACGGGAGTTTGAAGTTAAGGAATGCTTGAGAAACCATCAAAATTTTCGATAGTCTGATACTCGAAACCAATAACTTCTATAGCCTAGGGCAAAAATGCGCGTACCGTTGTTATCGGGCGAGTTTCTGCTTTCAGGTGCAATAGAAAATTCTCGAGTTCGTCAATCCGTTCGCGAGATATGGGAGTTTGAAGTTAAGAAATGGTTGAGAAACCATCAAAATTTTCGCAATTCTGATGCTAGAAACCAATAACTACAATGGCCTAGGGGAAAAATGCACATACCGTTGAAATCGGGCGAGTTTTTGCTTTCAGATGCAATAGGAAATTCTCGAGTTCGTCAATCCGTTCGCGAGATATGGGAGTTTGAAGTTAAGGAATGGTTGAGAAACCATCAAAATTTTCGCAAGTCTGATACTCGAAACCAATAACTACTATAGCCTAGGGCAAAAATGCACGTACCGTTGTAATCGGGCGAGTTTCTGCTTTCAGATGCAATAGGAAATTCTCGAGTTCGTCAATCCGTTCGCGAGGTATGGGAGTTTGAATTAAGGAATGGTTGAGAAACCATCACAATTTTCGCAAGTCTGATACTCGAAACCAATAACTACTATAGCCTAGGGCAAAAATACACGTACCGTTGTAATCGGGCGAGTTTCTGCTTTCAGATGCAATAGGAAATTCTCGAGTTCGTCAATCCGTTCGCGAGATATGGGAGTTTGAAGTTAAGGAATGGTTGAGAAACCATCAAAATTTTCGCAAGTCTGATACTCGAAACCAATAACTACAATGGCCTAGGGGAAAAGTCACACACCATTGTAATCGTGCGAGTTTCTACTTTCAGATGCAACAGGAATTTCTCGAGTTCGTCATTCCGTTCGCGAGATATGGGGGTTTGAAGTTAAGGAATGGTTGAGAAACCATCAAAATTTTCCCAAGTCTGATACTCGAATCCAATAACAAGTATGGCCTAGGGCAAAAATACACATACCCTTGTAATCGGGCGAGTTTCTACTTTCAGATGCAATAGGAAATTCTCGAGTTCGTCAATCCGTTCGCGAGGTATGGGAGTTTGAATTAAGGAATGGTTGAGAAACCATCACAATTTTCGCAAGTCTGATACTCGAAACCAATAACTACTATAGCCTAGGGCAAAAATACACGTACCGTTGTAATCGGGCGAGTTTCTGCTGTCAGATGCAACAGGAATTTCTCGAGTTCGTCAATCCGTTCGCGAGATATGGGAGTTTGAAGTTAAGGAATGCTTGAGAAACCATCAAAATTTTCGCAAGTCTGATACTCGAAACCAATAACTACAATGGCCTAGGGGAAAAATACACATACCGTTGTAATCGGGCGAGTTTCTGCTGTCAGATGCAACAGGAATTTCTCGAGTTCGTCAATCCGTTCGCGAGATATGGGAGTTTGAAGTTAAGGAATGATTGAGAAACCATCAAAATTTTCGCAAGTCTGATACTCGAAACCAATAACTGGAATTGCCTAGGTCAAAGATGCACGTACCGTTGTAATCGGGCGTGTTTCTGCTTTCAGACGCAATAGGAAATTCTCGAGTTCGTCAATCCGTTCGCGAGATATGGTAGTTTGAAGTTAAGGAATACTTGAGAAACCATCGAAATTTTCGCAAGTCTGATACTCGAAACCAATAACTACAAAGGCCTAGGGGAAAAATGCACATACCGTTGAAATCGGGCGAGTTTCTGCTTTCAGATGCAATAGGAAATTCTCGAGTTCGTCAATCCGTTCGCGAGATATGGGAGTTTGAAGTTAAGGAATGCTTGAGAAACCATCAAAATTTTCGCAAGTCTGATACTCGAAACCAATAACTACAAAGGCCTAGGGGAAAAATGCACATACCGTTGAAATCGGGCGAGTTTCTGCTTTCAGATGCAATAGGAAATTCTCGAGTTCGTCAATCCGTTCGCGAGATATGGTAGTTTGAAGTTAAGGAATACTTGAGAAACCATCGAAATTTTCGCAAGTCTGATACTCGAAACCAATAACTACAAAGGCCTAGGGGAAAAATGCACATACCGTTGAAATCGGGCGAGTTTCTGCTTTCAGATGCAATAGGAAATTCTCGAGTTCGTCAATCCGTTCGCGAGATACGGGAGTTTGAAGTTAAGGAATGCTTGAGAAACCATCAAAATTTTCGATAGTCTGATACTCGAAACCAATAACTTCTATAGCCTAGGGCAAAAATGCGCGTACCGTTGTTATCGGGCGAGTTTCTGCTTTCAGGTGCAATAGAAAATTCTCGAGTTCGTCAATCCGTTCGCGAGATATGGGAGTTTGAAGTTAAGAAATGGTTGAGAAACCATCAAAATTTTCGCAATTCTGATGCTAGAAACCAATAACTACAATGGCCTAGGGGAAAAATGCACATACCGTTGAAATCGGGCGAGTTTTTGCTTTCAGATGCAATAGGAAATTCTCGAGTTCGTCAATCCGTTCGCGAGATATGGGAGTTTGAAGTTAAGGAATGGTTGAGAAACCATCAAAATTTTCGCAAGTCTGATACTCGAAACCAATAACTACTATAGCCTAGGGCAAAAATGCACGTACCGTTGTAATCGGGCGAGTTTCTGCTTTCAGATGCAATAGGAAATTCTCGAGTTCGTCAATCCGTTCGCGAGGTATGGGAGTTTGAATTAAGGAATGGTTGAGAAACCATCACAATTTTCGCAAGTCTGATACTCGAAACCAATAACTACTATAGCCTAGGGCAAAAATACACGTACCGTTGTAATCGGGCGAGTTTCTGCTTTCAGATGCAATAGGAAATTCTCGAGTTCGTCAATCCGTTCGCGAGATATGGGAGTTTGAAGTTAAGGAATGGTTGAGAAACCATCAAAATTTTCGCAAGTCTGATACTCGAAACCAATAACAACAATGGCCTAGGGGAAAAGTCACACACCATTGTAATCGTGCGAGTTTCTACTTTCAGATGCAACAGGAATTTCTCGAGTTCGTCATTCCGTTCGCGAGATATGGGGGTTTGAAGTTAAGGAATGGTTGAGAAACCATCAAAATTTTCCCAAGTCTGATACTCGAATCCAATAACAAGTATGGCCTAGGGCAAAAATACACATACCCTTGTAATCGGGCGAGTTTCTGCTTTCAGATGCAATAGGAAATTCTCGAGTTCGTCAATCCGTTCGCGAGATATGGGAGTTTGAAGTTAAGGAATGCTTGAGAAACCATCAAAATTTTCGCAAGTCTGATACTCGAAACCAATAACTACAATGGCCTAGGGGAAAAATACACATACCGTTGTAATCGGGCGAGTTTCTGCTGTCAGATGCAACAGGAATTTCTCGAGTTCGTCAATCCGTTCGCGAGATATGGGAGTTTGAAGTTAAGGAATGATTGAGAAACCATCAAAATTTTCGCAAGTCTGATACTCGAAACCAATAACTGGAATTGCCTAGGTCAAAGATGCACGTACCGTTGTAATCGGGCGTGTTTCTGCTTTCAGACGCAATAGGAAATTCTCGAGTTCGTCAATCCGTTCGCGAGATATGGTAGTTTGAAGTTAAGGAATACTTGAGAAACCATCGAAATTTTCGCAAGTCTGATACTCGAAACCAATAACTACAAAGGCCTAGGGGAAAAATGCACATACCGTTGAAATCGGGCGAGTTTCTGCTTTCAGATGCAATAGGAAATTCTCGAGTTCGTCAATCCGTTCGCGAGATATGGGAGTTTGAAGTTAAGGAATGCTTGAGAAACCATCAAAATTTTCGCAAGTCTGATACTCGAAACCAATAACTACAAAGGCCTAGGGGAAAAATGCACATACCATTGAAATCGGGCGAGTTTCTGCTTTCAGATGCAATAGGAAATTCTCGAGTTCGTCAATCCGTTCGCGAGATACGGGAGTTTGAAGTTAAGGAATGCTTGAGAAACCATCAAAATTTTCGAAAGTCTGATACTCGAAACCAATAACTACAAAGGCCTAGGGGAAAAATGCACATACCGTTGAAATCGGGCGAGTTTCTGCTTTCAGATGCAATTGGAAATTCTCGAGTTCGTCAATCCGTTCGCGAGATATGGGAGTTTGAAGTTAAGGAATGCTTGAGAAACCATCAAAATTTTCGCAAGTCTGATACTCGAAACCAATAACTATAAAGGCCTAGGGAAAAAATGCACATACCGTTGAAATCGGGCGAGTTTCTGCTTTCAGATGCAATAGGAAATTCTCGAGTTCGTCAATCCGTTCGCGAGATATGGGAGTTTGAAGTTAAGGAATGCTTGAGAAACCATCAAAATTTTCGCAAGTCTGATACTCGAAACCAATAACTACAATGGCCTAGGGGAAAAATACACATACCGTTGTAATCGGGCGAGTTTCTGCTTTCAGATGCAACAGGAATTTCTCGAGTTCGTCAATCCGTTCGCGAGATATGGGAGTTAGAAGTTATGGAATGCTTGAGAAACCATAAAAATTTTCGCAAGTCTGATACTCGAAAACAATAACTACTATGGCCTATGTCGAAAATACACGTACCGTTGTAATCGGGCGAGTTTCTGCTTTCAGATGCAATAGGAAATTCTCGAGTTCGTCAATCCGTTCGCGAGATATGGGAGTTTGAAGTTAAGGAATGGTTGAGAAACCATCACAATTTTCGCAAGTCTGATACTCGAAACCAATAACTACTATAGCCTAGGGCAAAAATACACGTACCGTTGTAATCGGGCGAGTTTCTGCTTTCAGATGCAATAGGAAATTCTCGAGTTCGTCAATCCGTTCGCGAGATATCGGAGTTTGAAGTTAAGGAATGGTTGAGAAACCATCAAAATTTTCGCAAGTCTGATACTCGAAACCAATAACTACAATGGCCTAGGGGAAAAGGCACACACCATTGTAATCGTGCGAGTTTCTACTTTCAGATGCAACAGGAATTTCTCGATTTCGTCATTCCGTTCGCGAGATATGGGAGTTTGAAGTTAAGGAATGGTTGAGAAACCATCAAAATTTTCGCAAGTCTGATACTCGAAACCAATAACTACAAAGGCCTAGGGGAAAAATGCACATACCGTTGAAATCGGGCGAGATTCTGCTTTCAGATGCAATAGGAAATTCTCGAGTTCGTCAATCCGTTCGCGAGATATGGGAGTTTGAAGTTAAGGAATGGTTGAGAAACCATCACAATTTTCGCAAGTCTGATACTCGAAACCAATAACTATTATAGCCTAGGGCAAAAATGCACGTACCGTTGTAATCGGGCGAGTTTCTGCTTTCAGATGCAATAGGAAATTCTCGAGTTCGTCAATCAGTTCGCGAGATATGGGAGTTTGAAGTTAAGGAATGGTTGAGAAACCATCACAATTTTCGCAAGTCTGATACTCGAAACTAGTAACTACTATAGCCTAGGTCAAAAATACACGTACCGTTGTAATCGGGCGAGTTTCTGCTTTCAGATGCAATAGGAAATTCTCGAGTTCGTCAATCCGTTCGCGAGATATGGGAGTTTGAAGTTAAGGAATGCTTGAGAAACCATCAAAATTTTCGCAAGTCTGATACTCGAAACCAATAACTACAATGGCCTAGGGGAAAAATACACATACCGTTGTAATCGGGCGAGTTTCTGCTGTCAGATGCAACAGGAATTTCTCGAGTTCGTCAATCCGTTCGCGAGATATGGGAGTTTGAAGTTAAGGAATGATTGAGAAACCATCAAAATTTTCGCAAGTCTGATACTCGAAACCAATAACTACAATGGCCTAGGGGAAAAGTCACACACCATTGTAATCGTGCGAGTTTCTACTTTCAGATGCAACTGGAATTTCTCGAGTTCGTCATTCCGTTCGCGAGATATGGGGGTTTGAAGTTAAGGAATGGTTGAGAAACCATCAAAATTTTCGCAAGTCTGATACTCGAAAACAATAACTACAAAGGCATAGGGGAAAAATGCACATACCTTTGTAATCGGGCGAGTTTCCACTTTCAGATGCAACAGGAATTTCTCGAGTTCGTCAATCCGGTCGCGTGATACGGGAGTTAGAAGTTATTGAATGCTTGAGAAACCATTAAAATTTTCGCAAGTCTGATATTCGAAACCAATAACTACTATGGCCTAGGGCAAAAATGCACATACCATTGTAATCGTGCGAGTTTCTGCTTTAAGATGCAACAGGAATTTCTCGAGTTCGTCAATCCGTTCGCGAGATATGGGAGTTTGAAGTTAAGTAATGGTTGAGAAACCTTCAAAATTTTCGCTGGTCTGATACTCGAAACCAATAACTGGAATGGCCTAGGTCAAAAATACACGTACCGTTGTAATCGGGCGAGTTTCAGATGCAACAGGAATTTCTCGAGTTCGTCAATCCGTTCGCGAGATATGGTAGTTTGAAGTTAAGGAATGCTTGAGAAACCATCAAAATTTTCGCAAGTCTGATACTCGAAACCAATAACTACAATGGCCTAGGGGAAAAATTAACATACCGTTGTAATCGGGCGAGTTTCAGATGCAACAGGAATTTCTCGAGTTCGTCATTCCGTTCGCGAGATATGGGAGTTTGAAGTTAAGGAATGGTTGAGAAACCATCAAAATTTTCGTAATTCTGATGCTAGAAACCAATAACTACAATGGCCTAGGGGAAAAATACACATACCGTTGTAATCGGGCGAGTTTCTGCTTTCAGATGCAACAGGAATTTCTCGAGTTCGTCAATCCGTTCGCGAGATATGGGAGTTAGAAGTTATGGAATGCTTGAGAAACCATAAAAATTTTCGCAAGTCTGATACTCGAAAACAATAACTACTATGGCCTATGTCGAAAATACACGTACCGTTGTAATCGGGCGAGTTTCTGCTTTCAGATGCAATAGGAAATTCTCGAGTTCGTCAATCCGTTCGCGAGATATGGGAGTTTGAAGTTAAGGAATGGTTGAGAAACCATCACAATTTTCGCAAGTCTGATACTCGAAACCAATAACTACTATAGCCTAGGGCAAAAATACACGTACCGTTGTAATCGGGCGAGTTTCTGCTTTCAGATGCAATAGGAAATTCTCGAGTTCGTCAATCCGTTCGCGAGATATCGGAGTTTGAAGTTAAGGAATGGTTGAGAAACCATCAAAATTTTCGCAAGTCTGATACTCGAAACCAATAACTACAATGGCCTAGGGGAAAAGTCACACACCATTGTAATCGTGCGAGTTTCTACTTTCAGATGCAACAGGAATTTCTCGAGTTCGTCATTCCGTTCGCGAGATATGGGAGTTTGAAGTTAAGGAATGGTTGAGAAACCATCAAAATTTTCGCAAGTCTGATACTCGAAACCAATAACTACAAAGGCCTAGGGGAAAAATGCACATACCGTTGAAATCGGGCGAGATTCTGCTTTCAGATGCAATAGGAAATTCTCGAGTTCGTCAATCCGTTCGCGAGATATGGGAGTTTGAAGTTAAGGAATGGTTGAGAAACCATCACAATTTTCGCAAGTCTGATACTCGAAACCAATAACTACTATAGCCTAGGGCAAAAATGCACGTACCGTTGTAATCGGGCGAGTTTCTGCTTTCAGATGCAATAGGAAATTCTCGAGTTCGTCAATCCGTTCGCGAGATATGGGAGTTTGAAGTTACGGAATGCTTGAGAAACCATCAAAATTTTCGCAAGTCTGATACTCGAAACCAATAACTACAAAGGCCTAGGGGAAAAATGCACATACCGTTGAAATCGGGCGAGTTTCTGCTTTCAGATGCAATAGGAAATTCTCGAGTTCGTCAATCCGTTCGCGAGATATGGGAGTTTGAAGTTAAGGAATGCTTGAGAAACCATCAAAATTTTCGCAAGTCTGATACTCGAATCCAATAACAAGTATGGCCTAGGGCAAAAATACACATACCCTTGTAATCGGGCGAGTTTCTGCTTTCAGATGCAATAGGAAATTCTCGAGTTCGTCAATCCGTTCGCGAGATATGGGAGTTTGAAGTTATGGAATGCTTGAGAAACCATCAAAATTTTCGCAAGTCTGATACTCGAAACCAATAACTACAATGGCCTAGGGGAAAAAATACACATACCATTGTAATCGGGCGAGTTTCTGCTGTCAGATGCAACAGGAATTTCTCGAGTTCGTCAATCCGTTCGCGAGATATGGGAGTTTGAAGTTAAGGAATGATTGAGAAACCATCAAAATTTTCGCAAGTCTGATACTCGAAACCAATAACTGGAATTGCCTAGGTCAAAGATGCACGTACCGTTGTAATCGGGCGTGTTTCTGCTTTCAGACGCAATAGGAAATTCTCGAGTTCGTCAATCCGTTCGCGAGATATGGTAGTTTGAAGTTAAGGAATGCTTGAGAAACCATCGAAATTTTCGCAAGTCTGATACTCGAAACCAATAACTACAAAGGCCTAGGGGAAAAATGCACATACCGTTGAAATCGGGCGAGTTTCTGCTTTCAGATGCAATAGGAAATTCTCGAGTTCGTCAATCCGTTCGCGAGATATGGGAGTTTGAAGTTAAGGAATGCTTGAGAAACCATCAAAATTTTCGCAAGTCTGATACTCGAATCCAATAACAAGTATGGCCTAGGGCAAAAATACACATACCCTTGTAATCGGGCGAGTTACTGCTTTCAGATGCAATAGGAAATTCTCGAGTTCGTCAATCCGTTCGCGGGATATGGGAGTTTGAAGTTAAGGAATGCTTGTGAAACCATCAAAATTTTCGCAAGTTCGATACTCGAAACCAATAACTACAAAGGCCTAGGGAAAAATGCACATACCGTTGAAATCGGGCGAGTTTCTGCTTTCAGATGCAATAGGAAATTCTCGAGTTCGTCAATCCGTTCGCGAGATATGGGACTTTGAAGTTAAGGAATGCTTGAGAAACCATCAAAATTTTCGCAAGTCTGATACTCGAAACCAATAACTACAAAGGCCTAGGGGAAAAATGCACATACCGTTGAAATCGGGCGAGTTTCTGCTTTCAGATGCAATAGGAAATTCTCGAGTTCGTCAATCCGTTCGCGAGATATGGGAGTTTGAAGTTAAGGAATGCTTGAGAAACCATCAAAATTTTCGCAAGTCTGATACTCGAAACCAATAACTATAAAGGCCTAGGGAAAAAATGCACATACCGTTGAAATCGGGCGAGATTCTGCTTTCAGATGCAATAGGAAATTCTCGAGTTCGTCAATCCGTTCGCGAAATATGGGAGTTTGAAGTTAAGGAATGCTTGAGAAACCATCAAAATTTTCGCAAGTCTGATACCCGCATCCAATAACAAGTATGGCCTAGGGCAAAAATACACATACCCTTGTAATCGGGGGAGTTTCTGCTTTCAGATGCAATAGGAAATTCTCGATTTCGTCAATCCGTTCGCGAGATATGGGAGTTTGAAGTTAAGGAATGCTTGAGAAACCATCAAAATTTTCGCAAGTCTGATACTCGAAACCAATAACTACAATGGCCTAGGGGAAAAGTCACACACCATTGTAATCGTGCGAGTTTCTACTTTCAGATGCAACAGGAATTTCTCGAGTTCGTCATTCCGTTCGCGAGATATGGGGGTTTGAAGTTAAGGAATGGTTGAGAAACCATCAAAATTTTCGCAAGTCTGATACTCGAAAACAATAACTACAAAGGCATAGGGGAAAAATGCACATACCTTTGTAATCGGGCGAGTTTCCACTTTCAGATGCAACAGGAATTTCTCGAGTTCGTCAATCCGTTCGCGTGATACGGGAGTTAGAAGTTATTGAATGCTTGAGAAACCATTAAAATTTTCGCAAGTCTGATATTCGAAACCAATAACTACAAAGGCCTAGGGGAAAAATGCACATACCGTTGAAATCGGGCGAGTTTCTGCTTTCAGATGCAATAGGAAATTCTCGAGTTCGTCAATCCGTTCGCGAGATATGGGAGTTTGAAGTTAAGGAATGCTTGAGAAACCATCAAAATTTTCGCAAGTCTGATACTCGAAACCAATAACTACAAAGGCCTAGGGGAAAAATGCACATACCGTTGAAATCGGGCGAGTTTCTGCTTTCAGATGCAATAGGAAATTCTCGAGTTCGTCAATCCGTTCGCGAGATACGGGAGTTTGAAGTTAAGGAATGCTTGAGAAACCATCAAAATTTTCGAAAGTCTGATACTCGAAACCAATAACTTCTATAGCCTAGGGCAAAAATGCGCGTACCGTTGTTATCGGGCGAGTTTCTGCTTTCAGGTGCAATAGAAAATTCTCGAGTTCGTCAATCCGTTCGCGAGATATGGGAGTTTGAAGTTAAGAAATGGTTGAGAAACCATCAAAATTTTCGCAATTCTGATGCTAGAAACCAATAACTACAATGGCCTAGGGGAAAAATGCACATACCGTTGAAATCGGGCGAGTTTTTGCTTTCAGATGCAATAGGAAATTCTCGAGTTCGTCAATCCGTTCGCGAGATATGGGAGTTTGAAGTTAAGGAATGGTTGAGAAACCATCAAAATTTTCGCAAGTCTGATACTCGAAACCAATAACTACAATGGCCTAGGGGAAAAGTCACACACCATTGTAATCGTGCGAGTTTCTACTTTCAGATGCAACAGGAATTTCTCGAGTTC
This sequence comes from Ptiloglossa arizonensis, assembly GCF_051014685.1. Lineage (NCBI taxonomy): Eukaryota > Metazoa > Arthropoda > Insecta > Hymenoptera > Colletidae > Ptiloglossa > Ptiloglossa arizonensis. The sequence continues at coordinate 69,892 of NW_027478463.1, read as the reverse complement.
GTCATTCCGTTCGCGAGATATGGGGGTTTGAAGTTAAGGAATGGTTGAGAAACCATCAAAATTTTCGCAAGTCTGATACTCGAATCCAATAACAAGTATGGCCTAGGGCAAAAATACACATACCCTTGTAATCGGGCGAGTTTCTGCTTTCAGATGCAATAGGAAATTCTCGAGTTCGTCAATCCGTTCGCGAGATATGGGAGTTTGAAGTTAAGGAATGCTTGAGAAACCATCAAAATTTTCGCAAGTCTGATACTCGAAACCAATAACTACAATGGCCTAGGGGAAAAATACACATACCGTTGTAATCGGGCGAGTTTCTGCTGTCAGATGCAACAGGAATTTCTCGAGTTCGTCAATCCGTTCGCGAGATATGGGAGTTTGAAGTTAAGGAATGATTGAGAAACCATCAAAATTTTCGCAAGTCTGATACTCGAAACCAATAACTGGAATTGCCTAGGTCAAAGATGCACGTACCGTTGTAATCGGGCGTGTTTCTGCTTTCAGACGCAATAGGAAATTCTCGAGTTCGTCAATCCGTTCGCGAGATATGGTAGTTTGAAGTTAAGGAATGCTTGAGAAACCATCAAAATTTTCGCAAGTCTGATACTCGAAACCAATAACTACAAAGGCCTAGGGGAAAAATGCACATACCGTTGAAATCGGGCGAGTTTCTGCTTTCAGATGCAATAGGAAATTCTCGAGTTCGTCAATCCGTTCGCGAGATACGGGAGTTTGAAGTTAAGGAATGCTTGAGAAACCATCAAAATTTTCGAAAGTCTGATACTCGAAACCAATAACTACAAAGGCCTAGGGGAAAAATGCACATACCGTTGAAATCGGGCGAGTTTCTGCTTTCAGATGCAATTGGAAATTCTCGAGTTCGTCAATCCGTTCGCGAGATATGGGAGTTTGAAGTTAAGGAATGCTTGAGAAACCATCAAAATTTTCGCAAGTCTGATACTCGAAACCAATAACTATAAAGGCCTAGGGAAAAAATGCACATACCGTTGAAATCGGGCGAGTTTCTGCTTTCAGATGCAATAGGAAATTCGCGAGTTCGTCAATCCGTTCGCGAGATATGGGAGTTTGAAGTTAAGGAATGCTTGAGAAACCATCAAAATTTTCGCAAGTCTGATACCCGCATCCAATAACAAGTATGGCCTAGGGCAAAAATACACATACCCTTGTAATCGGGGGAGTTTCTGCTTTCAGATGCAATAGGAAATTCTCGAGTTCGTCAATCCGTTCGCGAGATATGGGAGTTTGAAGTTAAGGAATGCTTGAGAAACCATCAAAATTTTCGCAAGTCTGATACTCGAAACCAATAACTACAATGGCCTAGGGGAAAAATACACATACCGTTGTAATCGGGCGAGTTTCTGCTGTCAGATGCAACAGGAATTTCTCGAGTTCGTCAATCCGTTCGCGAGATATGGGAGTTTGAAGTTAAGGAATGATTGAGAAACCATCAAAACTTTCGCAAGTCTGATACTCGAAACCAATAACTACAATGGCCTAGGGGAAAAGTCACACACCATTGTAATCGTGCGAGTTTCTACTTTCAGATGCAACAGGAATTTCTCGAGTTCGTCATTCCGTTCGCGAGATATGGGCGTTTGAAGTTAAGGAATGGTTGAGAAACCATCAAAATTTTCGCAAGTCTGATACTCGAAAACAATAACTACAAAGGCATAGGCGAAAAATGCACATACCTTTGTAATCGGGCGAGTTTCCACTTTCAGATGCAACAGGAATTTCTCGAGTTCGTCAATCCGTTCGCGTGATACGGGAGTTAGAAGTTATTGAATGCTTGAGAAACCATTAAAATTTTCGCAAGTCTGATATTCGAAACCAATAACTACTATGGCCTAGGGCAAAAATGCACATACCATTGTAATCGTGCGAGTTTCTGCTTTAAGATGCAACAGGAATTTCTCGAGTTCGTCAATCCGTTCGCGAGATATGGGAGTTTGAAGTTAAGTAATGGTTGAGAAACCTTCAAAATTTTCGCTGGTCTGATACTCGAAACCAATAACTGGAATGGCCTAGGTCAAAAATACACGTACCGTTGTAATCGGGCGAGTTTCAGATGCAACAGGAATTTCTCGAGTTCGTCAATCCGTTCGCGAGATATGGTAGTTTGAAGTTAAGGAATGCTTGCGAAACCATCAAAATTTTCGCAAGTCTGATACTCGAAACCAATAACTACAATGGCCTAGGGGAAAAATTAACATACCGTTGTAATCGGGCGAGTTTCAGATGCAACAGGAATTTCTCGAGTTCGTCATTCCGTTCGCGAGATATGGGAGTTTGAAGTTAAGGAATGGTTGAGAAACCATCAAAATTTTCGTAATTCTGATGCTAGAAACCAATAACTACAATGGCCTAGGGGAAAAATACACATACCGTTGTAATCGGGCGAGTTTCTGCTTTCAGATGCAACAGGAATTTCTCGAGTTCGTCAATCCGTTCGCGAGATATGGGAGTTAGAAGTTATGGAATGCTTGAGAAACCATAAAAATTTTCGCAAGTCTGATACTCGAAAACAATAACTACTATGGCCTATGTCGAAAATACACGTACCGCTGTAATCGGGCGAGTTTCTGCTTTCAGATGCAATAGGAAATTCTCGAGTTCGTCAATCCGTTCGCGAGATATGGGAGTTTGAAGTTAAGGAATGGTTGAGAAACCATCACAATTTTCGCAAGTCTGATACTCGAAACCAATAACTACTATAGCCTAGGGCAAAAATACACGTACCGTTGTAATCGGGCGAGTTTCTGCTTTCAGATGCAATAGGTAATTCTCGAGTTCGTCAATCCGTTCGCGAGATATCGGAGTTTGAAGTTAAGGAATGGTTGAGAAACCATCAAAATTTTCGCAAGTCTGATACTCGAAACCAATAACTACAATGGCCTAGGGGAAAAGTCACACACCATTGTAATCGTGCGAGTTTCTACTTTCAGATGCAACAGGAATTTCTCGAGTTCGTCATTCCTTTCGCGAGATATGGGAGTTTGAAGTTAAGGAATGGTTGAGAAACCATCAAAATTTTCGCAAGTCTGATACTCGAAACCAATAACTACAAAGGCCTAGGGGAAAAATGCACATACCGTTGAAATCGGGCGAGATTCTGCTTTCAGATGCAATAGGAAATTCTCGAGTTCGTCAATCCGTTCGCGAGATATGGGAGTTTGAAGTTAAGGAATGGTTGAGAAACCATCACAATTTTCGCAAGTCTGATACTCGAAACCAATAACTATTATAGCCTAGGGCAAAAATGCACGTACCGTTGTAATCGGGCGAGTTTCTGCTTTCAGATGCAATAGGAAATTCTCGAGTTCGTCAATCAGTTCGCGAGATATGGGAGTTTGAAGTTAAGGAATGGTTGAGAAACCATCACAATTTTCGCAAGTCTGATACTCGAAACTAGTAACTACTATAGCCTAGGTCAAAAATACACTTACCGTTGTAATCGGGCGAGTTTCTGCTTTCAGATGGAATAGGAAATTCTCGAGTTCGTCAATCCGTTCGCGAGATATGGGAGTTTGAAGTTACGGAATGCTTGAGAAACCATCAAAATTTTCGCAAGTCTGATACTCGAAACCAATAACTACAAAGGCCTAGGGGAAAAATGCACATACCGTTGAAATCGGGCGAGTTTCTGCTTTCAGATGCAATAGGAAATTCTCGAGTTCGTCAATCCGTTCGCGAGATATGGGAGTTTGAAGTTAAGGAATGCTTGAGAAACCATCAAAATTTTCGCAAGTCTGATACTCGAATCCAATAACAAGTATGGCCTAGGGCAAAAATACACATACCCTTGTAATCGGGCGAGTTTCTGCTTTCAGATGCAATAGGAAATTCTCGAGTTCGTCAATCCGTTCGCGAGATATGGGAGTTTGAAGTTAAGGAATGCTTGAGAAACCATCAAAATTTTCGCAAGTCTGATACTCGAAACCAATAACTACAATGGCCTAGGGGAAAAAATACACATACCATTGTAATCGGGCGAGTTTCTGCTGTCAGATGCAACAGGAATTTCTCGAGTTCGTCAATCCGTTCGCGAGATATGGGAGTTTGAAGTTAAGGAATGATTGAGAAACCATCAAAATTTTCGCAAGTCTGATACTCGAAACCAATAACTGGAATTGCCTAGGTCAAAGATGCACGTACCGTTGTAATCGGGCGTGTTTCTGCTTTCAGACGCAATAGGAAATTCTCGAGTTCGTCAATCCGTTCGCGAGATATGGGAGTTTGAAGTTAAGGAATGGTTGAGAAACCATCACAATTTTCGCAAGTCTGATACTCGAAACTAGTAACTACTATAGCCTAGGTCAAAAATACACGTACCGTTGTAATCGGGCGAGTTTCTGCTTTCAGATGGAATAGGAAATTCTCGAGTTCGTCAATCCGTTCGCGAGATATGGGAGTTTGAAGTTACGGAATGCTTGAGAAACCATCAAAATTTTCGCAAGTCTGATACTCGAAACCAATAACTACAATGGCCTAGGGGAAAAGTCACACACCATTGTAATCGTGCGAGTTTCTACTTTCAGATGCAACAGGAATTTCTCGAGTTCGTCATTCCGTTCGCGAGATATGGGAGTTTGAAGTTAAGGAATGGTTGAGAAACCATCAAAATTTTCGCAAGTCTGATACTCGAAACCAATAACTACAAAGGCCTAGGGGAAAAATGCACATACCGTTGAAATCGGGCGAGATTCTGCTTTCAGATGCAATAGGAAATTCTCGAGTTCGTCAATCCGTTCGCGAGATATGGGAGTTTGAAGTTAAGGAATGGTTGAGAAACCATCACAATTTTCGCAAGTCTGATACTCGAAACCAATAACTATTATAGCCTAGGGCAAAAATGCACGTACCGTTGTAATCGGGCGAGTTTCTGCTTTCAGATGCAATAGGAAATTCTCGAGTTCGTCAATCAGTTCGCGAGATATGGGAGTTTGAAGTTAAGGAATGGTTGAGAAACCATCACAATTTTCGCAAGTCTGATACTCGAAACTAGTAACTACTATAGCCTAGGTCAAAAATACACGTACCGTTGTAATCGGGCGAGTTTCTGCTTTCAGATGGAATAGGAAATTCTCGAGTTCGTCAATCCGTTCGCGAGATATGGGAGTTTGAAGTTACGGAATGCTTGAGAAACCATCAAAATTTTCGCAAGTCTGATACTCGAAACCAATAACTACAAAGGCCTAGGGGAAAAATGCACATACCGTTGAAATCGGGCGAGTTTCTGCTTTCAGATGCAATAGGAAATTCTCGAGTTCGTCAATCCGTTCGCGAGATATGGGAGTTTGAAGTTAAGGAATGCTTGAGAAACCATCAAAATTTTCGCAAGTCTGATACTCGAATCCAATAACAAGTATGGCCTAGGGCAAAAATACACATACCCTTGTAATCGGGCGAGTTTCTGCTTTCAGATGCAATAGGAAATTCTCGAGTTCGTCAATCCGTTCGCGAGATATGGGAGTTTGAAGTTAAGGAATGCTTGAGAAACCATCAAAATTTTCGCAAGTCTGATACTCGAAACCAATAACTACAATGGCCTAGGGGAAAAAATACACATACCATTGTAATCGGGCGAGTTTCTGCTGTCAGATGCAACAGGAATTTCTCGAGTTCGTCAATCCGTTCGCGAGATATGGGAGTTTGAAGTTAAGGAATGATTGAGAAACCATCAAAATTTTCGCAAGTCTGATACTCGAAACCAATAACTGGAATTGCCTAGGTCAAAGATGCACGTACCGTTGTAATCGGGCGTGTTTCTGCTTTCAGACGCAATAGGAAATTCTCGAGTTCGTCAATCCGTTCGCGAGATATGGGAGTTTGAAGTTAAGGAATGGTTGAGAAACCATCACAATTTTCGCAAGTCTGATACTCGAAACCAATAACTACTATAGCCTAGGGCAAAAATACACGTACCGTTGTAATCGGGCGAGTTTCTGCTTTCAGATGCAATAGGAAATTCTCGAGTTCGTCAATCCGTTCGCGAGATATGGGAGTTTGAAGTTAAGGAATGGTTGAGAAACCATCAAAATTTTTGCAAGTCTGATACTCGAAACCAATAACTACAATGGCCTAGGGGAAAAGTCACACACCATTGTAATCGTGCGAGTTTCTACTTTCAGATGTAACAGGAATTTCTCGAGTTCGTCATTCCGTTCGCGAGATATGGGAGTTTGAAGTTAAGGAATGGTTGAGAAACCATCAAAATTTTCGTAATTCTGATGCTAGAAACCAATAACTACAATGGCCTAGGGGAAAAATACACATACCGTTGTAATCGGGCGAGTTTCTGCTTTCAGATGCAACAGGAATTTCTCGAGTTCGTCAATCCGTTCGCGAGATATGGGAGTTAGAAGTTATGGAATGCTTGAGAAACCATAAAAATTTTCGCAAGTCTGATACTCGAAAACAATAACTACTATGGCCTATGTCGAAAATACACGTACCGCTGTAATCGGGCGAGTTTCTGCTTTCAGATGCAATAGGAAATTCTCGAGTTCGTCAATCCGTTCGCGAGATATGGGAGTTTGAAGTTAAGGAATGGTTGAGAAACCATCACAATTTTCGCAAGTCTGATACTCGAAACCAATAACTACTATAGCCTAGGGCAAAAATACACGTACCGTTGTAATCGGGCGAGTTTCTGCTTTCAGATGCAATAGGTAATTCTCGAGTTCGTCAATCCGTTCGCGAGATATCGGAGTTTGAAGTTAAGGAATGGTTGAGAAACCATCAAAATTTTCGCAAGTCTGATACTCGAAACCAATAACTACAATGGCCTAGGGGAAAAGTCACACACCATTGTAATCGTGCGAGTTTCTACTTTCAGATGCAACAGGAATTTCTCGAGTTCGTCATTCCGTTCGCGAGATATGGGAGTTTGAAGTTAAGGAATGCTTGAGAAACCATCAAAATTTTCGCAAGTCTGATACTCGAATCCAATAACAAGTATGGCCTAGGGCAAAAATACACATACCCTTGTAATCGGGCGAGTTTCTGCTTTCAGATGCAATAGGAAATTCTCGAGTTCGTCAATCCGTTCGCGAGATATGGGAGTTTGAAGTTAAGGAATGCTTGAGAAACCATCAAAATTTTCGCAAGTCTGATACTCGAAACCAATAACTACAATGGCCTAGGGGAAAAAATACACATACCATTGTAATCGGGCGAGTTTCTGCTGTCAGATGCAACAGGAATTTCTCGAGTTCGTCAATCCGTTCGCGAGATATGGGAGTTTGAAGTTAAGGAATGATTGAGAAACCATCAAAATTTTCGCAAGTCTGATACTCGAAACCAATAACTGGAATTGCCTAGGTCAAAGATGCACGTACCGTTGTAATCGGGCGTGTTTCTGCTTTCAGACGCAATAGGAAATTCTCGAGTTCGTCAATCCGTTCGCGAGATATGGTAGTTTGAAGTTAAGGAATGCTTGAGAAACCATCGAAATTTTCGCAAGTCTGATACTCGAAACCAATAACTACAAAGGCCTAGGGGAAAAATGCACATACCGTTGAAATCGGGCGAGTTTCTGCTTTCAGATGCAATAGGAAATTCTCGAGTTCGTCAATCCGTTCGCGAGATATGGGAGTTTGAAGTTAAGGAATGCTTGAGAAACCATCAAAATTTTCGCAAGTCTGATACTCGAATCCAATAACAAGTATGGCCTAGGGCAAAAATACACATACCCTTGTAATCGGGCGAGTTTCTGCTTTCAGATGCAATAGGAAATTCTCGAGTTCGTCAATCCGTTCGCGGGATATGGGAGTTTGAAGTTAAGGAATGCTTGTGAAACCATCAAAATTTTCGCAAGTTCGATACTCGAAACCAATAACTACAAAGGCCTAGGGAAAAATGCACATACCGTTGAAATCGGGCGAGTTTCTGCTTTCAGATGCAATAGGAAATTCTCGAGTTCGTCAATCCGTTCGCGAGATATGGGACTTTGAAGTTAAGGAATGCTTGAGAAACCATCAAAATTTTCGCAAGTCTGATACTCGAAACCAATAACTACAAAGGCCTAGGGGAAAAATGCACATACCGTTGAAATCGGGCGAGTTTCTGCTTTCAGATGCAATAGGAAATTCTCGAGTTCGTCAATCCGTTCGCGAGATATGGGAGTTTGAAGTTAAGGAATGCTTGAGAAACCATCAAAATTTTCGCAAGTCTGATACTCGAAACCAATAACTACAAAGGCCTAGGGGAAAAATGCACATACCGTTGAAATCGGGCGAGTTTCTGCTTTCAGATGCAATAGGAAATTCTCGAGTTCGTCAATCCGTTCGCGAGATATGGGAGTTTGAAGTTAAGGAATGCTTGAGAAACCATCAAAATTTTCGCAAGTCTGATACTCGAATCCAATAACAAGTATGGCCTAGGGCAAAAATACACATACCCTTGTAATCGGGCGAGTTTCTGCTGTCAGATGCAACAGGAATTTCTCGAGTTCGTCAATCCGTTCGCGAGATATGGGAGTTTGAAGTTAAGGAATGATTGAGAAACCATCAAAATTTTCGCAAGTCTGATACTCGAAACCAATAACTGGAATTGCCTAGGTCAAAGATGCACGTACCGTTGTAATCGGGCGTGTTTCTGCTTTCAGACGCAATAGGAAATTCTCGAGTTCGTCAATCCGTTCGCGAGATATGGGAGTTTGAAGTTAAGGAATGGTTGAGAAACCATCACAATTTTCGCAAGTCTGATACTCGAAACCAATAACTACTATAGCCTAGGGAAAAAATACACGTACCGTTGTAATCGGGCGAGTTTCTGCTTTCAGATGCAATAGGAAATTCTCGAGTTCGTCAATCCGTTCGCGAGATATGGGAGTTTGAAGTTAAGGATTGGTTGAGAAACCATCACAATTTTCGCAAGTCTGATACTCGAAACCAATAACTACTATAGCCTAGGGCAAAAATACACGTACCGTTGTAATCGGGCGAGTTTCTGCTTTCAGATGCAATAGGTAATTCTCGAGTTCGTCAATCCGTTCGCGAGATATCGGAGTTTGAAGTTAAGGAATGGTTGAGAAACCATCAAAATTTTCGCAAGTCTGATACTCGAAACCAATAACTACAATGGCCTAGGGGAAAAGTCACACACCATTGTAATCGTGCGAGTTTCTACTTTCAGATGCAACAGGAATTTCTCGAGTTCGTCATTCCGTTCGCGAGATATGGGAGTTTGAAGTTAAGGAATGGTTGAGAAACCATCAAAATTTTCGTAATTCTGATGCTAGAAACCAATAACTACAATGGCCTAGGGGAAAAATACACATACCGTTGTAATCGGGCGAGTTTCTGCTTTCAGATGCAACAGGAATTTCTCGAGTTCGTCAATCCGTTCGCGAGATATGGGAGTTAGAAGTTATGGAATGCTTGAGAAACCATAAAAATTTTCGCAAGTCTGATACTCGAAAACAATAACTACTATGGCCTATGTCGAAAATACACGTACCGCTGTAATCGGGCGAGTTTCTGCTTTCAGATGCAATAGGAAATTCTGGAGTTCGTCAATCCGTTCGCGAGATATGGGAGTTTGAAGTTAAGGAATGGTTGAGAAACCATCACAATTTTCGCAAGTCTGATACTCGAAACCAATAACTACTATAGCCTAGGGCAAAAATACACGTACCGTTGTAATCGGGCGAGTTTCTGCTTTCAGATGCAATAGGTAATTCTCGAGTTCGTCAATCCGTTCGCGAGATATCGGAGTTTGAAGTTAAGGAATGGTTGAGAAACCATCAAAATTTTCGCAAGTCTGATACTCGAAACCAATAACTACAATGGCCTAGGGGAAAAGTCACACACCATTGTAATCGTGCGAGTTTCTACTTTCAGATGCAACAGGAATTTCTCGAGTTCGTCATTCCGTTCGCGAGATATGGGAGTTTGAAGTTAAGGAATGCTTGAGAAACCATCAAAATTTTCGCAAGTCTGATACTCGAATCCAATAACAAGTATGGCCTAGGGCAAAAATACACATACCCTTGTAATCGGGCGAGTTTCTGCTTTCAGATGCAATAGGAAATTCTCGAGTTCGTCAATCCGTTCGCGAGATATGGGAGTTTGAAGTTAAGGAATGCTTGAGAAACCATCAAAATTTTCGCAAGTCTGATACTCGAAAACAATAACTACTATGGCCTATGTCGAAAATACACGTACCGCTGTAATCGGGCGAGTTTCTGCTTTCAGATGCAATAGGAAATTCTGGAGTTCGTCAATCCGTTCGCGAGATATGGGAGTTTGAAGTTAAGGAATGGTTGAGAAACCATCACAATTTTCGCAAGTCTGATACTCGAAACCAATAACTACTATAGCCTAGGGCAAAAATACACGTACCGTTGTAATCGGGCGAGTTTCTGCTTTCAGATGCAATAGGTAATTCTCGAGTTCGTCAATCCGTTCGCGAGATATCGGAGTTTGAAGTTAAGGAATGGTTGAGAAACCATCAAAATTTTCGCAAGTCTGATACTCGAAACCAATAACTACAATGGCCTAGGGGAAAAGTCACACACCATTGTAATCGTGCGAGTTTCTACTTTCAGATGCAACAGGAATTTCTCGAGTTCGTCATTCCGTTCGCGAGATATGGGAGTTTGAAGTTAAGGAATGCTTGAGAAACCATCAAAATTTTCGCAAGTCTGATACTCGAATCCAATAACAAGTATGGCCTAGGGCAAAAATACACATACCCTTGTAATCGGGCGAGTTTCTGCTTTCAGATGCAATAGGAAATTCTCGAGTTCGTCAATCCGTTCGCGAGATATGGGAGTTTGAAGTTAAGGAATGCTTGAGAAACCATCAAAATTTTCGCAAGTCTGATACTCGAAACCAATAACTACAATGGCCTAGGGGAAAAAATACACATACCATTGTAATCGGGCGAGTTTCTGCTGTCAGATGCAACAGGAATTTCTCGAGTTCGTCAATCCGTTCGCGAGATATGGGAGTTTGAAGTTAAGGAATGATTGAGAAACCATCAAAATTTTCGCAAGTCTGATACTCGAAACCAATAACTGGAATTGCCTAGGTCAAAGATGCACGTACCGTTGTAATCGGGCGTGTTTCTGCTTTCAGACGCAATAGGAAATTCTCGAGTTCGTCAATCCGTTCGCGAGATATGGTAGTTTGAAGTTAAGGAATGCTTGAGAAACCATCGAAATTTTCGCAAGTCTGATACTCGAAACCAATAACTACAAAGGCCTAGGGGAAAAATGCACATACCGTTGAAATCGGGCGAGTTTCTGCTTTCAGATGCAATAGGAAATTCTCGAGTTCGTCAATCCGTTCGCGAGATATGGGAGTTTGAAGTTAAGGAATGCTTGAGAAACCATCAAAATTTTCGCAAGTCTGATACTCGAATCCAATAACAAGTATGGCCTAGGGCAAAAATACACATACCCTTGTAATCGGGCGAGTTTCTGCTTTCAGATGCAATAGGAAATTCTCGAGTTCGTCAATCCGTTCGCGGGATATGGGAGTTTGAAGTTAAGGAATGCTTGTGAAACCATCAAAATTTTCGCAAGTTCGATACTCGAAACCAATAACTACAAAGGCCTAGGGAAAAATGCACATACCGTTGAAATCGGGCGAGTTTCTGCTTTCAGATGCAATAGGAAATTCTCGAGTTCGTCAATCCGTTCGCGAGATATGGGACTTTGAAGTTAAGGAATGCTTGAGAAACCATCAAAATTTTCGCAAGTCTGATACCCGAAACCAATAACTACAAAGGCCTAGGGGAAAAATGCACATACCGTTGAAATCGGGCGAGTTTCTGCTTTCAGATGCAATAGGAAATTCTCGAGTTCGTCAATCCGTTCGCGAGATATGGGAGTTTGAAGTTAAGGAATGCTTGAGAAACCATCAAAATTTTTCGCAAGTCTGATACTCGAAACCAATAACTATAAAGGCCTAGGGAAAAAATGCACATACCGTTGAAATCGGGCGAGATTCTGCTTTCAGATGCAATAGGAAATTCTCGAGTTCGTCAATCCGTTCGCGAAATATGGGAGTTTGAAGTTAAGGAATGCTTGAGAAACCATCAAAATTTTCGCAAGTCTGATACCCGCATCCAATAACAAGTATGGCCTAGGGCAAAAATACACATACCCTTGTAATCGGGGGAGTTTCTGCTTTCAGATGCAATAGGAAATTCTCGATTTCGTCAATCCGTTCGCGAGATATGGGAGTTTGAAGTTAAGGAATGCTTGAGAAACCATCAAAATTTTCGCAAGTCTGATACTCGAAACCAATAACTACAATGGCCTAGGGGAAAAGTCACACACCATTGTAATCGTGCGAGTTTCTACTTTCAGATGCAACAGGAATTTCTCGAGTTCGTCATTCCGTTCGCGAGATATGGGGGTTTGAAGTTAAGGAATGGTTGAGAAACCATCAAAATTTTCGCAAGTCTGATACTCGAAAACAATAACTACAAAGGCATAGGGGAAAAATGCACATACCTTTGTAATCGGGCGAGTTTCCACTTTCAGATGCAACAGGAATTTCTCGAGTTCGTCAATCCGTTCGCGTGATACGGGAGTTAGAAGTTATTGAATGCTTGAGAAACCATTAAAATTTTCGCAAGTCTGATATTCGAAACCAATAACTACAAAGGCCTAGGGGAAAAATGCACATACCGTTGAAATCGGGCGAGTTTCTGCTTTCAGATGCAATAGGAAATTCTCGAGTTCGTCAATCCGTTCGCGAGATATGGGAGTTTGAAGTTAAGGAATGCTTGAGAAACCATCAAAATTTTCGCAAGTCTGATACTCGAAACCAATAACTACAAAGGCCTAGGGGAAAAATGCACATACCGTTGAAATCGGGCGAGTTTCTGCTTTCAGATGCAATAGGAAATTCTCGAGTTCGTCAATCCGTTCGCGAGATACGGGAGTTTGAAGTTAAGGAATGCTTGAGAAACCATCAAAATTTTCGCAAGTCTGATACTCGAAACCAATAACTGGAATTGCCTAGGTCAAAGATGCACGTACCGTTGTAATCGGGCGTGTTTCTGCTTTCAGACGCAATAGGAAATTCTCGAGTTCGTCAATCCGTTCGCGAGATATGGTAGTTTGAAGTTAAGGAATGCTTGAGAAACCATCGAAATTTTCGCAAGTCTGATACTCGAAACCAATAACTACAAAGGCCTAGGGGAAAAATGCACATACCGTTGAAATCGGGCGAGTTTCTGCTTTCAGATGCAATAGGAAATTCTCGAGTTCGTCAATCCGTTCGCGAGATATGGGAGTTTGAAGTTAAGGAATGCTTGAGAAACCATCAAAATTTTCGCAAGTCTGATACTCGAATCCAATAACAAGTATGGCCTAGGGCAAAAATACACATACCCTTGTAATCGGGCGAGTTTCTGCTTTCAGATGCAATAGGAAATTCTCGAGTTCGTCAATCCGTTCGCGGGATATGGGAGTTTGAAGTTAAGGAATGCTTGTGAAACCATCAAAATTTTCGCAAGTTCGATACTCGAAACCAATAACTACAAAGGCCTAGGGAAAAATGCACATACCGTTGAAATCGGGCGAGTTTCTGCTTTCAGATGCAATAGGAAATTCTCGAGTTCGTCAATCCGTTCGCGAGATATGGGACTTTGAAGTTAAGGAATGCTTGAGAAACCATCAAAATTTTCGCAAGTCTGATACCCGAAACCAATAACTACAAAGGCCTAGGGGAAAAATGCACATACCGTTGAAATCGGGCGAGTTTCTGCTTTCAGATGCAATAGGAAATTCTCGAGTTCGTCAATCCGTTCGCGAGATATGGGAGTTTGAAGTTAAGGAATGCTTGAGAAACCATCAAAATTTTTCGCAAGTCTGATACTCGAAACCAATAACTATAAAGGCCTAGGGAAAAAATGCACATACCGTTGAAATCGGGCGAGATTCTGCTTTCAGATGCAATAGGAAATTCTCGAGTTCGTCAATCCGTTCGCGAAATATGGGAGTTTGAAGTTAAGGAATGCTTGAGAAACCATCAAAATTTTCGCAAGTCTGATACCCGCATCCAATAACAAGTATGGCCTAGGGCAAAAATACACATACCCTTGTAATCGGGGGAGTTTCTGCTTTCAGATGCAATAGGAAATTCTCGATTTCGTCAATCCGTTCGCGAGATATGGGAGTTTGAAGTTAAGGAATGCTTGAGAAACCATCAAAATTTTCGCAAGTCTGATACTCGAAACCAATAACTACAATGGCCTAGGGGAAAAGTCACACACCATTGTAATCGTGCGAGTTTCTACTTTCAGATGCAACAGGAATTTCTCGAGTTCGTCATTCCGTTCGCGAGATATGGGGGTTTGAAGTTAAGGAATGGTTGAGAAACCATCAAAATTTTCGCAAGTCTGATACTCGAAAACAATAACTACAAAGGCATAGGGGAAAAATGCACATACCTTTGTAATCGGGCGAGTTTCCACTTTCAGATGCAACAGGAATTTCTCGAGTTCGTCAATCCGTTCGCGTGATACGGGAGTTAGAAGTTATTGAATGCTTGAGAAACCATTAAAATTTTCGCAAGTCTGATATTCGAAACCAATAACTACAAAGGCCTAGGGGAAAAATGCACATACCGTTGAAATCGGGCGAGTTTCTGCTTTCAGATGCAATAGGAAATTCTCGAGTTCGTCAATCCGTTCGCGAGATATGGGAGTTTGAAGTTAAGGAATGCTTGAGAAACCATCAAAATTTTCGCAAGTCTGATACTCGAAACCAATAACTACAAAGGCCTAGGGGAAAAATGCACATACCGTTGAAATCGGGCGAGTTTCTGCTTTCAGATGCAATAGGAAATTCTCGAGTTCGTCAATCCGTTCGCGAGATACGGGAGTTTGAAGTTAAGGAATGCTTGAGAAACCATCAAAATTTTCGAAAGTCTGATACTCGAAACCAATAACTTCTATAGCCTAGGGCAAAAATGCGCGTACCGTTGTTATCGGGCGAGTTTCTGCTTTCAGGTGCAATAGAAAATTCTCGAGTTCGTCAATCCGTTCGCGAGATATGGGAGTTTGAAGTTAAGGAATGGTTGAGAAACCATCAAAATTTTCGCAAGTCTGATACTCGAAACCAATAACTACTATAGCCTAGGGCAAAAATGCACGTACCGTTGTAATCGGGCGAGTTTCTGCTTTCAGATGCAATAGGAAATTCTCGAGTTCGTCAATCCGTTCGCGAGGTATGGGAGTTTGAATTAAGGAATGGTTGAGAAACCATCACAATTTTCGCAAGTCTGATACTCGAAACCAATAACTACTATAGCCTAGGGCAAAAATACACGTACCGTTGTAATCGGGCGAGTTTCTGCTTTCAGATGCAATAGGAAATTCTCGAGTTCGTCAATCCGTTCGCGAGATATGGGAGTTTGAAGTTAAGGAATGGTTGAGAAACCATCAAAATTTTCGCAAGTCTGATACTCGAAACCAATAACTACAATGGCCTAGGGGAAAAATGCACATACCTTTGTAATCGGGCGAGTTTCCACTTTCAGATGCAACAGGAATTTCTCGAGTTCGTCAATCCGTTCGCGTGATACGGGAGTTAGAAGTTATTGAATGCTTGAGAAACCATTAAAATTTTCGCAAGTCTGATATTCGAAACCAATAACTACAAAGGCCTAGGGGAAAAATGCACATACCCTTGTAATCGGGCGAGTTTCTGCTTTCAGATGCAATAGGAAATTCTCGAGTTCGTCAATCCGTTCGCGAGATATGGGAGTTTGAAGTTAAGGAATGCTTGAGAAACCATCAAAATTTTCGCAAGTCTGATACCCGCATCCAATAACAAGTATGGCCTAGGGCAAAAATACACATACCCTTGTAATCGGGGGAGTTTCTGCTTTCAGATGCAATAGGAAATTCTCGAGTTCGTCAATCCGTTCGCGAGATATGGGAGTTTGAAGTTAAGGAATGCTTGTGAAACCATCAAAATTTTCGCAAGTCTGATACTCGAAACCAATAACTACAATGGCCTAGGGGAAAAATACACATACCGTTGTAATCGGGCGAGTTTCTGCTGTCAGATGCAACAGGAATTTCTCGAGTTCGTCAATCCGTTCGCGAGATATGGGAGTTTGAAGTTAAGGAATGATTGAGAAACCATCAAAACTTTCGCAAGTCTGATACTCGAAACCAATAACTACAATGGCCTAGGGGAAAAGTCACATACCATTGTAATCGTGCGAGTTTCTGCTTTAAGATGCAACAGGAATTTCTCGAGTTCGTCAATCCGTTCGCGAGATATGGGAGTTTGAAGTTAAGTAATGGTTGAGAAACCATCAAAATTTTCGCTGGTCTGATACTCGAAACCAATAACTGGAATGGCCTAGGTCAAAAATACACGTACCGTTGTAATCGGGCGAGTTTCAGATGCAACAGGAATTTCTCGAGTTCGTCAATCCGTTCGCGAGATATGGTAGTTTGAAGTTAAGGAATGCTTGAGAAACCATCAAAATTTTCGCAAGTCTGATACTCGAAACCAATAACTACAATGGCCTAGGGGAAAAATTAACATACCGTTGTAATCGGGCGAGTTTCAGATGCAACAGGAATTTCTCGAGTTCGTCATTCCGTTCGCGAGATATGGGAGTTTGAAGTTAAGGAATGGTTGAGAAACCATCAAAATTTTCGTAATTCTGATGCTAGAAACCAATAACTACAATGGCCTAGGGGAAAAATACACATACCGTTGTAATCGGGCGAGTTTCTGCTTTCAGATGCAACAGGAATTTCTCGAGTTCGTCAATCCGTTCGCGAGATATGGGAGTTAGATGTTATGGAATGCTTGAGAAACCATAAAAATTTTCGCAAGTCTGATACTCGAAAACAATAACTACTATGGCCTATGTCGAAAATACACGTACCGTTGTAATCGGGCGAGTTTCTGCTTTCAGATGCAATAGGAAATTCTCGAGTTCGTCAATCCGTTCGCGAGATATGGGAGTTTGAAGTTAAGGAATGGTTGAGAAACCATCACAATTTTCGCAAGTCTGATACTCGAAACCAATAACTACTATAGCCTAGGGCAAAAATACAAGTACCGTTGTAATCGGGCGAGTTTCTGCTTTCAGATGCAATAGGAAATTCTCGAGTTCGTCAATCCGTTCGCGAGATATCGGAGTTTGAAGTTAAGGAATGGTTGAGAAACCATCAAAATTTTCGCAAGTCTGATACTCGAAACCAATAACTACAATGGCCTAGGGGAAAAGTCACACACCATTGTAATCGTGCGAGTTTCTACTTTCAGATGCAACAGGAATTTCTCGAGTTCGTCATTCCGTTCGCGAGATATGGGAGTTTGAAGTTAAGGAATGGTTGAGAAACCATCAAAATTTTCGCAAGTCTGATACTCGAAACAAATAACTACAAAGGCCTAGGGGAAAAATGCACATACCGTTGAAATCGGGCGAGATTCTGCTTTCAGATGCAATAGGAAATTCTCGAGTTCGTCAATCCGTTCGCGAGATATGGGAGTTTGAAGTTAAGGAATGGTTGAGAAACCATCACAATTTTCGCAAGTCTGATACTCGAAACCAATAACTATTATAGCCTAGGGCAAAAATGCACGTACCGTTGTAATCGGGCGAGTTTCTGCTTTCAGATGCAATAGGAAATTCTCGAGTTCGTCAATCAGTTCGCGAGATATGGGAGTTTGAAGTTAAGGAATGGTTGAGAAACCATCACAATTTTCGCAAGTCTGATACTCGAAACTAGTAACTACTATAGCCTAGGTCAAAAATACACGTACCGTTGTAATCGGGCGAGTTTCTGCTTTCAGATGGAATAGGAAATTCTCGAGTTCGTCAATCCGTTCGCGAGATATGGGAGTTTGAAGTTAAGGAATGCTTGAGAAACCATCAAAATTTTCGCAAGTCTGATACTGGAAACCAATAACTACTATGGCCTAGGGCAAAAATGCACATACCGTTGAAACCGGGCGAGTTTCTGCTTTCAGATGCAATAGAAAATTCTCGAGTTCGTCAATCCGTTCGCGAGATATGGGAGTTTGAAGTTAAGGAATGGTTGAGAAACCATCAAAATTTTCGTAATTCTGATGCTAGAAACCAATAACTACAATGGCCTAGGGGAAAAATACACATACCGTTGTAATCGGGCGAGTTTCTGCTGTCAGATGCAACAGGAATTTCTCGAGTTCGTCAATCCGTTCGCGAGATATGGGAGTTTGAAGTTAAGGAATGATTGAGAAACCATCAAAATTTTCGCAAGTCTGATACTCGAAACCAATAACTGGAATTGCCTAGGTCAAAGATGCACGTACCGTTGTAATCGGGCGTGTTTCTGCTTTCAGACGCAATAGGAAATTCTCGAGTTCGTCAATCCGTTCGCGAGATATGGTAGTTTGAAGTTAAGGAATACTTGAGAAACCATCGAAATTTTCGCAAGTCTGATACTCGAAACCAATAACTACAAAGGCCTAGGGGAAAAATGCACATACCGTTGAAATCGGGCGAGTTTCTGCTTTCAGATGCAATAGGAAATTCTCGAGTTCGTCAATCCTTTCGCGAGATATGGGATTTTGAAGTTAAGGAATGCTTGAGAAACCATCAAAATTTTCGCAAGTCTGATACTCGAAACCAATAACTACAAAGGCCTAGGGGAAAAATGCACATACCGTTGAAATCGGGCGAGTTTCTGCTTTCAGATGCAATAGGAAATTCTCGAGTTCGTCAATCCGTTCGCGAGATACGGGAGTTTGAAGTTAAGGAATGCTTGAGAAACCATCAAAATTTTCGCAAGTCTGATACTCGAAACCAATAACTATAAAGGCCTAGGGAAAAAATGCACATACCGTTGAAATCGGGCGAGTTTCTGCTTTCAGATGCAATAGGAAATTCTCGAGTTCGTCAATCCGTTCGCGAGATATGGGAGTTTGAAGTTAAGGAATGCTTGAGAAACCATCAAAATTTTCGCAAGTCTGATACCCGCATCCAATAACAAGTATGGCCTAGGGCAAAAATACACATACCCTTGTAATCGGGGGAGTTTCTGCTTTCAGATGCAATAGGAAATTCTCGAGTTCGTCAATCCGTTCGCGAGATATGGGAGTTTGAAGTTAAGGAATGCTTGAGAAACCATCAAAATTTTCGCAAGTCTGATACTCGAAACCAATAACTACAATGGCCTAGGGGAAAAATACACATACCGTTGTAATCGGGCGAGTTTCTGCTGTCAGATGCAACAGGAATTTCTCGAGTTCGTCAATCCGTTCGCGAGATATGGGAGTTTGAAGTTAAGGAATGATTGAGAAACCATCAAAACTTTCGCAAGTCTGATACTCGAAACCAATAACTACAATGGCCTAGGGGAAAAGTCACATACCATTGTAATCGTGCGAGTTTCTACTTTCAGATGCAACAGGAATTTCTCGAGTTCGTCATTCCGTTCGCGAGATATGGGCGTTTGAAGTTAAGGAATGGTTGAGAAACCATCAAAATTTTCGCAAGTCTGATACTCGAAAACAATAACTACAAAGGCATAGGCGAAAAATGCACATACCTTTGTAATCGGGCGAGTTTCCACTTTCAGATGCAACAGGAATTTCTCGAGTTCGTCAATCCGTTCGCGTGATACGGGAGTTAGAAGTTATTGAATGCTTGAGAAACCATTAAAATTTTCGCAAGTCTGATATTCGAAACCAATAACTACTATGGCCTAGGGCAAAAATGCACATACCATTGTAATCGTGCGAGTTTCTGCTTTAAGATGCAACAGGAATTTCTCGAGTTCGTCAATCCGTTCGCGAGATATGGGAGTTTGAAGTTAAGTAATGGTTGAGAAACCATCAAAATTTTCGCTGGTCTGATACTCGAAACCAATAACTGGAATGGCCTAGGTCAAAAATACACGTACCGTTGTAATCGGGCGAGTTTCAGATGCAACAGGAATTTCTCGAGTTCGTCAATCCGTTCGCGAGATATGGTAGTTTGAAGTTAAGGAATGCTTGAGAAACCATCAAAATTTTCGCAAGTCTGATACTCGAAACCAATAACTACAATGGCCTAGGGGAAAAATTAACATACCGTTGTAATCGGGCGAGTTTCAGATGCAACAGGAATTTCTCGAGTTCGTCATTCCGTTCGCGAGATATGGGAGTTTGAAGTTAAGGAATGGTTGAGAAACCATCAAAATTTTCGTAATTCTGATGCTAGAAACCAATAACTACAATGGCCTAGGGGAAAAATACACATACCGTTGTAATCGGGCGAGTTTCTGCTTTCAGATGCAACAGGAATTTCTCGAGTTCGTCAATCCGTTCGCGAGATATGGGAGTTAGAAGTTATGGAATGCTTGAGAAACCATAAAAATTTTCGCAAGTCTGATACTCGAAAACAATAACTACTATGGCCTATGTCGAAAATACACGTACCGTTGTAATCGGGCGAGTTTCTGCTTTCAGATGCAATAGGAAATTCTCGAGTTCGTCAATCCGTTCGCGAGATATGGGAGTTTGAAGTTAAGGAATGGTTGAGAAACCATCACAATTTTCGCAAGTCTGATACTCGAAACCAATAACTACTATAGCCTAGGGCAAAAATACACGTACCGTTGTAATCGGGCGAGTTTCTGCTTTCAGATGCAATAGGAAATTCTCGAGTTCGTCAATCCGTTCGCGAGATATCGGAGTTTGAAGTTAAGGAATGGTTGAGAAACCATCAAAATTTTCGCAAGTCTGATACTCGAAACCAATAACTACAATGGCCTAGGGGAAAAGTCACACACCATTGTAATCGTGCGAGTTTCTACTTTCAGATGCAACAGGAATTTCTCGAGTTCGTCATTCCGTTCGCGAGATATGGGAGTTTGAAGTTAAGGAATGGTTGAGAAACCATCAAAATTTTCGCAAGTCTGATACTCGAAACAAATAACTACAAAGGCCTAGGGGAAAAATGCACATACCGTTGAAATCGGGCGAGATTCTGCTTTCAGATGCAATAGGAAATTCTCGAGTTCGTCAATCCGTTCGCGAGATATGGGAGTTTGAAGTTAAGGAATGGTTGAGAAACCATCACAATTTTCGCAAGTCTGATACTCGAAACCAATAACTATTATAGCCTAGGGCAAAAATGCACGTACCGTTGTAATCGGGCGAGTTTCTGCTTTCAGATGCAATAGGAAATTCTCGAGTTCGTCAATCAGTTCGCGAGATATGGGAGTTTGAAGTTAAGGAATGGTTGAGAAACCATCACAATTTTCGCAAGTCTGATACTCGAAACTAGTAACTACTATAGCCTAGGTCAAAAATACACGTACCGTTGTAATCGGGCGAGTTTCTGCTTTCAGATGGAATAGGAAATTCTCGAGTTCGTCAATCCGTTCGCGAGATATGGGAGTTTGAAGTTACGGAATGCTTGAGAAACCATCAAAATTTTCGCAAGTCTGATACTCGAAACCAATAACTACAAAGGCCTAGGGGAAAAATACACATACCGTTGAAATCGGGCGAGTTTCTGCTTTCAGATGCAACAGGAAATTCTCGAGTTCGTCAATCCGTTCGCGAGATATGGGAGTTTGAAGTTAAGGAATGCTTGAGAAACCATCAAAATTTTCGCAAGTCTGATACTCGAAACCAATAACTACAATGGCCTAGGGGAAAAAATACACATACCATTGTAATCGGGCGAGTTTCTGCTGTCAGATGCAACAGGAATTTCTCGAGTTCGTCAATCCGTTCGCGAGATATGGGAGTTTGAAGTTAAGGAATGATTGAGAAACCATCAAAATTTTCGCAAGTCTGATACTCGAAACCAATAACTGGAATTGCCCAGGTCAAAGATGCACGTACCGTTGTAATCGGGCGTGTTTCTGCTTTCAGACGCAATAGGAAATTCTCGAGTTCGTCAATCCGTTCGCGAGATATGGTAGTTTGAAGTTAAGGAATGCTTGAGAAACCATCGAAATTTTCGCAAGTCTGATACTCGAAACCAATAACTACAAAGGCCTAGGGGAAAAATGCACATACCGTTGAAATCGGGCGAGTTTCTGCTTTCAGATGCAATAGGAAATTCTCGAGTTCGTCAATCCGTTCGCGAGATATGGGAGTTTGAAGTTAAGGAATGCTTGAGAAACCATCAAAATTTTCGCAAGTCTGATACTCGAATCCAATAACAAGTATGGCCTAGGGCAAAAATACACATACCCTTGTAATCGGGCGAGTTTCTGCTTTCAGATGCAATAGGAAATTCTCGAGTTCGTCAATCCGTTCGCGAGATATGGGAGTTTGAAGTTAAGGAATGCTTGTGAAACCATCAAAATTTTCGCAAGTTCGATACTCGAAACCAATAACTACAAAGGCCTAGGGAAAAATGCACATACCGTTGAAATCGGGCGAGTTTCTGCTTTCAGATGCAATAGGAAATTCTCGAGTTCGTCAATCCGTTCGCGAGATATGGGACTTTGAAGTTAAGGAATGCTTGAGAAACCATCAAAATTTTCGCAAGTCTGATACTCGAAACCAATAACTACAAAGGCCTAGGGGAAAAATGCACATACCGTTGAAATCGGGCGAGTTTCTGCTTTCAGATGCAATAGGAAATTCTCGAGTTCGTCAATCCGTTCGCGAGATATGGGAGTTTGAAGTTAAGGAATGCTTGAGAAACCATCAAAATTTTCGCAAGTCTGATACTCGAAACCAATAACTATAAAGGCCTAGGGAAAAAATGCACATACCGTTGAAATCGGGCGAGATTCTGCTTTCAGATGCAATAGGAAATTCTCGAGTTCGTCAATCCGTTCGCGAAATATGGGAGTTTGAAGTTAAGGAATGCTTGAGAAACCATCAAAATTTTCGCAAGTCTGATACCCGCATCCAATAACAAGTATGGCCTAGGGCAAAAATACACATACCCTTGTAATCGGGGGAGTTTCTGCTTTCAGATGCAATAGGAAATTCTCGATTTCGTCAATCCGTTCGCGAGATATGGGAGTTTGAAGTTAAGGAATGCTTGAGAAACCATCAAAATTTTCGCAAGTCTGATACTCGAAACCAATAACTACAATGGCCTAGGGGAAAAGTCACACACCATTGTAATCGTGCGAGTTTCTGCTTTCAGATGCAACAGGAATTTCTCGAGTTCGTCATTCCGTTCGCGAGATATGGGGGTTTGAAGTTAAGGAATGGTTGAGAAACCATCAAAATTTTCGCAAGTCTGATACTCGAAAACAATAACTACAAAGGCATAGGGGAAAAATGCACATACCTTTGTAATCGGGCGAGTTTCCACGTTCAGATGCAACAGGAATTTCTCGAGTTCGTCAATCCGTTCGCGAGATACGGGAGTTAGAAGTTATTGAATGCTTGAGAAACCATTAAAATTTTCGCAAGTCTGATATTCGAAACCAATAACTACTATGGCCTAGGGCAAAAATGCACACACCGTTGGAATCCGGCGAGTTTCTACTTTCAGATGCAACAGGAATTTCTCGAGTTCGTCATTCCGTTCGCGAGATATGGGAGTTTGAAGTTAAGGAATGGATGAGAAACCATCAAAATTTTCGCAAGTCTGATACTCGAAACCAATAACTACAAAGGCCTAGGGGAAAAATGCACATACCGTTGAAATCGGGCGAGATTCTGCTTTCAGATGCAATAGGAAATTCTCGAGTTCGTCAATCCGTTCGCGAGATATGGGAGTTTGAAGTTAAGGAGTGGTTGAGAAACCATCACAATTTTCGCAAGTCTGATACTCGAAACCAATAACTATTATAGCCTAGGGCAAAAATGCACGTACCGTTGTAATCGGGCGAGTTTCTGCTTTCAGATGCAATAGGAAATTCTCGAGTTCGTCAATCCGTTCGCGAGATATGGTAGTTTGAAGTTAAGGAATGCTTGAGAAACCATCGAAATTTTCGCAAGTCTGATACTCGAAACCAATAACTACAAAGGCCTAGGGGAAAAATGCACATACCGTTGAAATCGGGCGAGATTCTGCTTTCAGATGCAATAGGAAATTCTCGAGTTCGTCAATCCGTTCGCGAGGTATGGGAGTTTGAAGTTAAGGAATGCTTGAGAAACCATCAAAATTTTCGCCAGTCTGATACTCGAATCCAATAACAAGTATGGCCTAGGGCAAAAATACACATACCCTTGTAATCGGGCGAGTTTCTGCTTTCAGATGCAATAGGAAATTCTCGAGTTCGTCAAGCCGTTCGCGAGATATGGGAGTTTGAAGTTAAGGAATGCTTGAGAAACGATCAAAATTTTCGCAAGTCTGATACTCGAAACCAATAACTACAATGGCCTAGGGGAAAAATACACATACCGTTGTAATCGGGCGAGTTTCTGCTGTCAGATGCAACAGGAATTTCTCGAGTTCGTCAATCCGTTCGCGAGATATGGGAGTTTGAAGTTAAGGAATGATTGAGAAACCATCAAAATTTTCGCAAGTCTGATACTCGAAACCAATAACTACAAAGGCCTAGGTCAAAGATGCACGTACCGTTGTAATCGGGCGTGTTTCTGCTTTCAGATGCAATAGGAAATTCTCGAGTTCGTCAATCCGTTCGCGAGATATGGGAGTTTGAAATTATGGAATGCTTGAGAAACCATCAAAATCTTCGCAAGTCTGATACTCGAAACCAATAACTACAAAGGCATAGGGGAAGAATGCACATACCTTTGTAATCGGGCGAGTTTCCACTTTCAGATGCAGCAGGAATTTCTCGAGTTCGTCTTACGTTCGCGAGATATGGGAGTTTGAAGTTAAGGAATGGTTGAGAAACCATCAAAATTTTCGCAATTCTGATGCTAGAAACCAATAACTACAATGGCCTAGGGGAAAAATAAACATACCGTTGTAATCGGGCGAGTTTCGGATGCAACAGGAATTTCTCGAGTTCGTCATTCCGTTCGCGCGATATGGGAGTTTGAAGTTAAGGAATGCTTGAGAAACCATCAAAATTTTCGCAAGTCTGATACTCGAAACCAATAACTACAAAGGCCTAGGGGAAAAATGCACATACCGCTGAAATCGGGCGAGTTTCTGCTTTCAGATGCAATAGGAAATTCTCGAGTTCGTCAATCCGTTCGCGAGATATGGGAGTTTGAAATTATGGAATGCTTGAGAAACCATCAAAATTTTCGCAAGTCTGATACTCGAAACCAATAACTACGAAGGCATAGTGGAAGAATGCACATACCTTTGTAATCGGGCGAGTTTCCACTTTCAGATGCAGCAGGAATTTCTCGAGTTCGTCATTCCGTTCCCGAGATATGGGAGTATGAAGTTAAGGAATGGTTGAGAAACCATCAAAATTTTCGCAATTCTGATGCTAGAAACCAATAACTACAATGGCCTAGGGGAAAAATATACATACCGTTGTAATCGGGCGAGTTTCAGATGCAACAGGAATTTCTCGAGTTCGTCATTCCGTTCGCGAGATATGCGAGTTTGAAGTTAAGGAATGGTTGAGAAACCATCAAAATTTTCGTAATTCTGATGCTAGAAACCAATAACTACAATGGCCTAGGGGAAAAATACACATACCGTTGTAATCGGGCGAGTTTCTGCTTTCAGATGCAACAGGAATTTCTCGAGTTCGTCAATCCGTTCGCGAGATATGGGAGTTAGAAGTTATGGAATGCTTGAGAAGCCATCAAAATTTTCGCAAGTCTGATACTCGAAACCAATAACTACTATGGCCTAGGTCAAAAATACACGTACCGTTGTAATCGCGCGAGTTTCTGCTTTCAGATGCAACAGGAATTTCTCGAGTTCGTCATTCCGTTCGCGAGATGTGGGAGTTTGAAGTTAAGGAATGGTTGAGAAACCATCAAAATTTTCGTAATTCTGATGCTAGAAACCAATAACTACAATGGCCTAGGGGAAAAATAAACATACCGTTGTAATCGGGCGAGTTTCAGATGCAACAGGAATTTCTCGAGTTCGTCATTCCGTTCGCGAGATATGCGAGTTTGAAGTTAAGGAATGGTTGAGAAACCATCAAAATTTTCGTAATTCTGATGCTAGAAACCAATAACTACAATGGCCTAGGGGAAAAATACACATACCGTTGTAATCGGGCGAGTTTCTGCTTTCAGATGCAACAGGAATTTCTCGAGTTCGTCAATCCGTTCGCGAGATATGGGAGTTAGAAGTTATGGAATGCTTGAGAAGCCATCAAAATTTACGCAAGTCTGATACTCGAAACCAATAACTACTATGGCCTAGGTCAAAAATACACGTACCGTTGTAATCGCGCGAGTTTCTGCTTTCAGATGCAACAGGAATTTCTCGAGTTCGTCATTCCGTTCGCGAGATGTGGGAGTTTGAAGTTAAGGAATGGTTGAGAAACCATCAAAATTTTCGCAATTCTGATGCTAGAAACCAATAACTACAATGGCCTAGGGGAAAAATAAACATACCGTTGTAATCGGGCGAGTTTCGGATGCAACAGGAATTTCTCGAGTTCGTCATTCCGTTCGCGCGATATGGGAGTTTGAAGTTAAGGAATGCTTGAGAAACCATCAAAATTTTCGCAAGTCTGATACTCGAAACCAATAACTACAAAGGCCTAGGGGAAAAATGCACATACCGTTGAAATCGGGCGAGTTTCTGCTTTCAGATGCAATAGGAAATTCTCGAGTTCGTCAATCCGTTCGCGAGATATGGGAGTTTGAAATTATGGAATGCTTGAGAAACCATCAAAATTTTCGCAAGTCTGATACTCGAAACCAATAACTACGAAGGCATAGTGGAAGAATGCACATACCTTTGTAATCGGGCGAGTTTCCACTTTCAGATGCAGCAGGAATTTCTCGAGTTCGTCATTCCGTTCCCGAGATATGGGAGTATGAAGTTAAGGAATGGTTGAGAAACCATCAAAATTTTCGCAATTCTGATGCTAGAAACCAATAACTACAATGGCCTAGGGGAAAAATATACATACCGTTGTAATCGGGCGAGTTTCAGATGCAACAGGAATTTCTCGAGTTCGTCATTCCGTTCGCGAGATATGCGAGTTTGAAGTTAAGGAATGGTTGAGAAACCATCAAAATTTTCGTAATTCTGATGCTAGAAACCAATAACTACAATGGCCTAGGGGAAAAATACACATACCGTTGTAATCGGGCGAGTTTCTGCTTTCAGATGCAACAGGAATTTCTCGAGTTCGTCAATCCGTTCGCGAGATATGGGAGTTAGAAGTTATGGAATGCTTGAGAAGCCATCAAAATTTTCGCAAGTCTGATACTCGAAACCAATAACTACTATGGCCTAGGTCAAAAATACACGTACCGTTGTAATCGCGCGAGTTTCTGCTTTCAGATGCAACAGGAATTTCTCGAGTTCGTCATTCCGTTCGCGAGATGTGGGAGTTTGAAGTTAAGGAATGGTTGAGAAACCATCAAAATTTTCGTAATTCTGATGCTAGAAACCAATAACTACAATGGCCTAGGGGAAAAATAAACATACCGTTGTAATCGGGCGAGTTTCAGATGCAACAGGAATTTCTCGAGTTCGTCATTCCGTTCGCGAGATATGCGAGTTTGAAGTTAAGGAATGGTTGAGAAACCATCAAAATTTTCGTAATTCTGATGCTAGAAACCAATAACTACAATGGCCTAGGGGAAAAATACACATACCGTTGTAATCGGGCGAGTTTCTGCTTTCAGATGCAACAGGAATTTCTCGAGTTCGTCAATCCGTTCGCGAGATATGGGAGTTAGAAGTTATGGAATGCTTGAGAAGCCATCAAAATTTACGCAAGTCTGATACTCGAAACCAATAACTACTATGGCCTAGGTCAAAAATACACTACCGTTGTAATCGCGCGAGTTTCTGCTTTCAGATGCAACAGGAATTTCTCGAGTTCGTCATTCCGTTCGCGAGATGTGGGAGTTTGAAGTTAAGGAATGGTTGAGAAACCATCAAAATTTTCGCAATTCTGATGCTAGAAACCAATAACTACAATGGCCTAGGGGAAAAATAAACATACCGTTGTAATCGGGCGAGTTTCAGATGCAACAGGAATTTCTCGAGTTCGTCATTCCGTTCGCGAGATATGCGAGTTTGAAGTTAAGGAATGGTTGAGAAACCATCAAAATTTTCGTAATTCTGATGCTAGAAGCCAATAACTACAATGGCCTAGGGGAAAAATACACATACCGTTGTATTCGGGCGAGTTTCTGCTTTCAGATGCAACAGGAATTTCTCGAGTTCGTCATTCCGTTCGCGAGATATGGGTGTTTGAAGTTAAGTAATGGTTGAGAAAGCATCAAAATTTTCGCAATTCTGATGCTAGAAACCAATAACTACAATGGCCTAGGGGAAAAATAAACATACCGTTGTAATCGGGCGAGTTTCAGATGCAACAGGAATTTCTCGAGTTCGTCATTCCGTTCGCGCGATATGGGAGTTTGAAGTTAAGGAATGCTTGAGAAACCATCAAAATTTTCGCAAGTCTGATACTCGAAACCAATAACTACAAAGGCCTAGGGGAAAAATGCACATACCGTTGAAATCGTGCGAGTTTCTGCTTTCAGATGCAATAGGAAATTCTCGAGTTCGTCAATCCGTTCGCGAGATATGGGATTTTGAAGTTAAGGAATGGTTGAGAAACCATCACAATTTTCGCAAGTCTGATACTCGAAACAAATAACTACTATAGCCTAGGTCAAAAATACACGTACCGTTGTAATCGGGCGAGTTTCTGCTTTCAGTTGGAATAGGAAATTCTCGAGTTCGTCAATCCGTTCGCGAGATATGGGAGTTTGAAATTATGGAATGCTTGAGAAACCATCAAAATTTTCGCAAGTCTGATACTCGAAACCAGTAACTACAAAGTCCTAGGGGAAAAATGCACATACCGTTGAAATCGGGCGAGTTTCTGCTTTCAGATGCAATAGGAAATTCTCGAGTTCGTCAATCCGTTCGCGAGATATGGGAGTTTGAAATTATGGAATGCTTGAGAAACCACCAAAATTTTCGCAAGTCTGATACTCGAAACCAATAACTACAAAGGCATAGTGGAAGAATGCACATACCTTTGTAATCGGGCGAGTTTCCACTTTCAGATGCAGCAGGAATTTCTCGAGTTCGTCATTCCGTTCCCGAGATATGGGAGTATGAAGTTAAGAAATGGTTGAGAAACCATCAAAATTTTCGCAATTCAGATGCTAGAAACCAATAACTACAATGGCCTAGGGGAAAAATATACATACCGTTGTAATCGGGCGAGTTTCAGATGCAACAGGAATTTCTCGAATTCGTCATTCCGTTCGCGAGATATGCGAGTTTGAAGTTAAGGAATGGTTGAGAAACCATCAAAATTTTCGTAATTCTGATGCTAGAAACCAATAACTACAATGGCCTAGGGGAAAAATACACATACCGTTGTAATCGGGCGAGTTTCTGCTTTCAGATGCAACAGGAATTTCTCGAGTTCGTCATTCCGTTCGCGAGATATGCGAGTTTGAAGTTAAGGAATGGTTGAGAAACCATCAAAATTTTCGTAATTCTGATGCTAGAAACCAATAACTACAATGGCCTAGGGGAAAAATACACATACCGTTGTAATCGGGCGAGTTTCTGCTTTCAGATGCAACAGGAATTTCTCGAGTTCGTCAATCCGTTCGCGAGATATGGGAGTTAGAAGTTATGGAATGCTTGAGAAGCCATCAAAATTTTCGCAAGTCTGATACTCGAAACCAATAACTACTATGGCCTAGGTCAAAAATACACGTACCGTTGTAATCGCGCGAGTTTCTGCTTTCAGATGCAACAGGAATTTCTCGAGTTCGTCATTCCGTTCGCGAGATATGCGAGTTTGAAGTTAAGGAATGGTTGAGAAACCATCAAAATTTTCGTAATTCTGATGCTAGAAACCAATAACTACAATGGCCTAGGGGAAAAATACACATACCGTTGTATTCGGGCGAGTTTCTGCTTTCAGATGCAACAGGAATTTCTCGAGTTCGTCATTCCGTTCGCGAGATATGGGTGTTTGAAGTTAAGGAATGGTTGAGAAACCATCAAAATTTTCGCAAGTCTGATACTCGAAACCAATAACTACTATAGCCTAGGGCAAAAATACACGTACCGTTGTAATCGGGCGAGTTTCTGCTTTCAGATGCAATAGGAAATTCTCGAGTTCGTCAATCCGTTCGCGAGATATGGGAGTTTGAAATTATGGAATGCTTGAGAAACCATCAAAATTTTCGCAAGTCTGATACTCGAAACCAGTAACTACAAAGTCCTAGGGGAAAAATGCACATACCGTTGAAATCGGGCGAGTTTCTGCTTTCAGATGCAATAGGAAATTCTCGAGTTCGTCAATCCGTTCGCGAGATATGGGAGTTTGAAATTATGGAATGCTTGAGAAACCACCAAAATTTTCGCAAGTCTGATACTCGAAACCAATAACTACAAAGGCATAGTGGAAGAATGCACATACCTTTGTAATCGGGCGAGTTTCCACTTTCAGATGCAGCAGGAATTTCTCGAGTTCGTCATTCCGTTCCCGAGATATGGGAGTATGAAGTTAAGAAATGGTTGAGAAACCATCAAAATTTTCGCAATTCAGATGCTAGAAACCAATAACTACAATGGCCTAGGGGAAAAATATACATACCGTTGTAATCGGGCGAGTTTCAGATGCAACAGGAATTTCTCGAATTCGTCATTCCGTTCGCGAGATATGCGAGTTTGAAGTTAAGGAATGGTTGAGAAACCATCAAAATTTTCGTAATTCTGATGCTAGAAACCAATAACTACAATGGCCTAGGGGAAAAATACACATACCGTTGTAATCGGGCGAGTTTCTGCTTTCAGATGCAACAGGAATTTCTCGAGTTCGTCATTCCGTTCGCGAGATATGCGAGTTTGAAGTTAAGGAATGGTTGAGAAACCATCAAAATTTTCGTAATTCTGATGCTAGAAACCAATAACTACAATGGCCTAGGGGAAAAATACACATACCGTTGTAATCGGGCGAGTTTCTGCTTTCAGATGCAACAGGAATTTCTCGAGTTCGTCAATCCGTTCGCGAGATATGGGAGTTAGAAGTTATGGAATGCTTGAGAAGTCATCAAAATTTTCGCAAGTCTGATACTCGAAACCAATAACTACTATGGCCTAGGTCAAAAATACACGTACCGTTGTAATCGCGCGAGTTTCTGCTTTCAGATGCAACAGGAATTTCTCGAGTTCGTCATTCCGTTCGCGAGATATGCGAGTTTGAAGTTAAGGAATGGTTGAGAAACCATCAAAATTTTCGTAATTCTGATGCTAGAAACCAATAACTACAATGGCCTAGGGGAAAAATACACATACCGTTGTATTCGGGCGAGTTTCTGCTTTCAGATGCAACAGGAATTTCTCGAGTTCGTCATTCCGTTCGCGAGATATGGGTGTTTGAAGTTAAGGAATGGTTGAGAAACCATCAAAATTTTCGCAAGTCTGATACTCGAAACCAATAACTACTATAGCCTAGGGCAAAAATACACGTACCGTTGTAATCGGGCGAGTTTCTGCTTTCAGATGCAATAGGGAATTCTCGAGTTCGTCAATCCGTTCGCGAGATATGGGAGTTTGAAGTTAAGGAATGCTTGAGAAACCATCAAAATTTTCGCAAGTCTGATACTCGAAACCAATAACTACAAAGGCCTAGGGGAAAAATGCACATACCGTTGAAATCGGGCGAGTTTCTGCTTTCAGATGCAATAGGAAATTCTCGAGTTCGTCAATCCGTTCGCGAGATATGGGAGTTTGAAGTTAAGGAATGGTTGAGAAACCATCACAATTTTCGCAAGTCTGATACTCGAAACCAATAACTACAAAGGCATAGTGGAAGAATGCACATACCTTTGTAATCGGGCGAGTTTCCACTTTCAGATGCAGCAGGAATTTCTCGAGTTCGTCATTCCGTTCCCGAGATATGGGAGTATGAAGTTAAGGAATGGTTGAGAAACCATCACAATTTTCGCAATTCTGATGCTAGAAACCAATAACTACAATGGCCTAGGGGAAAAATAAACATACCGTTGTAATCGGGCGAGTTTCAGATGCAACAGGAATTTCTCGAGTGCGTCATTCCGTTCGCGAGATATGCGAGTTTGAAGTTAAGGAATGGTTGAGAAACCATCAAAATTTTCGTAATTCTGATGCTAGAAACAAATAACTACATTGGCCTAGGTGAAAAATACACATACCGTTGTAATCGGGCGAGTTTCTGCTTTCAGATGCAACAGGAATTTCTCGAGTTCGTCATTCCGTTCGCGAGATATGCGAGTTTGAAGTTAAGGAATGGTTGAGAAACCATCAAAATTTTCGTAATTCTGATGCTAGAAACCAATAACTACAATGGCCTAGGGGAAAAATACACATACCGTTGTAATCGGGCGAGTTTCTGCTTTCAGATGCAACAGGAATTTCTCGAGTTCGTCAATCCGTTCGCGAGATATGGGAGTTAGAAGTTATGGAATGCTTGAGAAGCCATCAAAATTTTCGCAAGTCTGATACTCGAAACCAATAACTACTATGGCCTAGGTCAAAAATACACGTACCGTTGTAATCGCGCGAGTTTCTGCTTTCAGATGCAACAGGAATTTCTCGAGTTCGTCATTCCGTTCGCGAGATGTGGGAGTTTGAAGTTAAGGAATGGTTGAGAAACCATCAAAATTTTCGCAATTCTGATGCTAGAAACCAATAACTACAATGGCCTAGGGGAAAAATAAACATACCGTTGTAATCGGGCGAGTTTCAGATGCAACAGGAATTTCTCGAGTTCGTCATTCCGTTCGCGAGATATGCGAGTTTGAAGTTAAGGAATGGTTGTGAAACCATCAAAGTTTTCGTAATTCTGATGCTAGAAACCAATAACTACAATGGCCTAGGGGAAAAATACACATACCGTTGTATTCGGGCTAGTTTCTGCTTTCAGATGCAACAGGAATTTCTCGAGTTCGTCATTCCGTTCGCGAGATATGGGTGTTTGAAGTTAAGGAATGGTTGAGAAACCATCAAAATTTTCGCAAGTCTGATACTCGAAACCAATAACTACTATAGCCTAGGGCAAAAGTACACGTACCGTTGTAATCGGGCGAGTTTCTGCTTTCAGATGCAACAGGAATTTCTCGAGTTCGTCATTCCGTTCGCGAGATATGCGAGTTTGAAGTTAAGGAATGGTTGAGAAACCATCAAAATTTTCGTAATTCTGATGCTAGAAACCAATAACTACAATGGCCTAGGGGAAAAATACACATACCGTTGTAATCGGGCGAGTTTCTGCTTTCAGATTCAACAGGAATCTCTCGAGTTCGTCAATCCGTTCGCGAGATATGGGAGTTAGAAGTTATGGAATGCTTGAGAAGCCATCAAAATTTTCGCAAGTCTGATACTCGAAACCAATAACTACTATGGCCTAGGTCAAAAATACACGTACCGTTGTAATCGCGCGAGTTTCTGCTTTCAGATGCAACAGGAATTTCTCGAGTTCGTCATTCCGTTCGCGAGATGTGGGAGTTTGAAGTTAAGGAATGGTTGAGAAACCATCAAAATTTTCGCAATTCTGATGCTAGAAACCAATAACTACAATGGCCTAGGGGAAAAATAAACATACCGTTGTAATCGGGCGAGTTTCAGATGCAACAGGAATTTCTCGAGTTCGTCATTCCGTTCGCGAGATATGCGAGTTTGAAGTTAAGGAATGGTTGAGAAACCATCAAAGTTTTCGTAATTCTGATGCTAGAAACCAATAACTACAATGGCCTAGGGGAAAAATACACATACCGTTGTATTCGGGCTAGTTTCTGCTTTCAGATGCAACAGGAATTTCTCGAGTTCGTCATTCCGTTCGCGAGATATGGGTGTTTGAAGTTAAGGAATGGTTGAGAAACCATCAAAATTTTCGCAAGTCTGATACTCGAAACCAATAACTACTATAGCCTAGGGCAAAAGTACACGTACCGTTGTAATCGGGCGAGTTTCTGCTTTCAGATGCAACAGGAATTTCTCGAGTTCGTCATTCCGTTCGCGAGATATGCGAGTTTGAAGTTAAGGAATGGTTGAGAAACCATCAAAATTTTCGTAATTCTGATGCTAGAAACCAATAACTACAATGGCCTAGGGGAAAAATACACATACCGTTGTAATCGGGCGAGTTTCTGCTTTCAGATTCAACAGGAATCTCTCGAGTTCGTCAATCCGTTCGCGAGATATGGGAGTTAGAAGTTATGGAATGCTTGAGAAGCCATCAAAATTTTCGCAAGTCTGATACTCGAAACCAATAACTACTATGGCCTAGGTCAAAAATACACGTACCGTTGTAATCGCGCGAGTTTCTGCTTTCAGATGCAACAGGAATTTCTCGAGTTCGTCATTCCGTTCGCGAGATGTGGGAGTTTGAAGTTAAGGAATGGTTGAGAAACCATCAAAATTTTCGCAATTCTGATGCTAGAAACCAATAACTACAATGGCCTAGGGGAAAAATAAACATACCGTTGTAATCGGGCGAGTTTCAGATGCAACAGGAATTTCTCGAGTTCGTCATTCCGTTCGCGAGATATGCGAGTTTGAAGTTAAGGAATGGTTGAGAAACCATCAAAATTTTCGTAATTCTGATGCTAGAAACCAATAACTACAATGGCCTAGGGGAAAAATACACATACCGTTGTATTCGGGCGAGTTTCTGCTTTCAGATGCAACAGGAATTTCTCGAGTTCGTCATTCCGTTCGCGAGATATGGGTGTTTGAAGTTAAGGAATGGTTGAGAAACCATAAAAATTTTCGCAAGTCTGATACTCGAAACCAATAACTACTATAGCCTAGGGCAAAAATACACGTACCGTTGTAATCGGGCGAGTTTCTGCTTTCAGATGCAATAGGAAATTCTCGAGTTCGTCAATCAGTTCGCGAGATATGGGAGTTTGAAGTTAAGGAATGCTTGAGAAACCATCAAAATTTTCGCAAGTCTGATACTCGAAACCAATAACTACAAAGGCCTAGGGGAAAAATGCACATACCGTTGAAATCGGGCGAGATTCTGCTTTCAGATGCAATAGGAAATTCTCGAGTTCGTCAATCCGTTCGCGAGATATGGGAGTTTGAAGTTAAGGAATGGTTGAGAAACCATCACAATTTTCGCAAGTCTGATACTCGAAACCAATAACTATTATAGCCTAGGGCAAAAATGCACGTACCGTTGTAATCGGGCGAGTTTCTGCTTTCAGATGCAATAGGAAATTCTCGAGTTCGTCAATCAGTTCTCGAGGTATGGGAGTTTGAAGTTAAGGAATGGTTGAGAAACCATCACAATTTTCGCAAGTCTGATACTCGAAACAAATAACTACTATAGCCTAGGTCAAAAATACACGTACCGCTGTAATCGGGCGAGTTTCTGCTTTCAGATGGAATAGGAAATTCTCGAGTTCGTCAATCCGTTCGCGAGATATGGGAGTTTGAAGTTAAGGAATGCTTGAGAAACCATCAAAATTTTCGCAAGTCTGATACTCGAAACCAATAACTACAATGGCCTAGGGGAAAAATACACATACCGTTGTAATCGGGCGAGTTTCTGCTGTCAGATGCAACAGGAATTTCTCGAGTTCGTCAATCCGTTCGCGAGATATGGGAGTTTGAAGTTAAGGAATGATTGAGAAACCATCAAAATTTTCGCAAGTCTGATACTCGAAACCAATAACTGGAATTGCCTAGGTCAAAGATGCACGTACCGTTGTAATCGGGCGTGTTTCTGCTTTCAGATGCAATAGGAAATTCTCGAGTTCGTCAATCCGTTCGCGAGATATGGTAGTTTGA
This sequence comes from Ptiloglossa arizonensis, assembly GCF_051014685.1. Taxonomy (NCBI): domain Eukaryota; kingdom Metazoa; phylum Arthropoda; class Insecta; order Hymenoptera; family Colletidae; genus Ptiloglossa; species Ptiloglossa arizonensis. The sequence goes on along the minus strand of NW_027478463.1, from coordinate 34,085 downwards.
AGTTAAGGAATGCTTGAGAAACCATCGAAATTTTCGCAAGTCTGTTACTCGAAACCAATAACTACAATGGCCTAGGGGAAAAATAAACATACCGTCGTAATCGGGCAAGTTTCAGATGCAACAGGAATTTCTCGAGTTCGTCAATCCGTTCGCGAGATATGGGAGTTTGAAGTTAAGGAATGGTTGAGAAACCATCACAATTTTCGCAAGTCTGATACTCGAAACCAATAACTATTATAGCCTAGGGCAAAAATGCACGTACCATTGTAATCGGGCGAGTTTCTGCTTTCAGATGCAATAGGAAATTCTCGAGTTCGTCAATCAGTTCGCGAGATATGGGAGTTTGAAGTTAAGGAATGGTTGAGAAACCATCACAATTTTCGCAAGTCTGATACTCGAGACAAATAACTACTATAGCCTAGGTCAAAAATACACGTACCGTTGTAATCGGGCGAGTTTCTGCTTTCAGATGGAATAGGAAATTCTCGAGTTCGTCAATCCGTTCGCGAGATATGGGAGTTTGATGTTAAGGAATGCTTGAGAAACCATCAAAATTTTCGCAAGTCTGATACTCGAAACCAATAACTACAAAGGCCTAGGGGAAAAATGCACATACCGTTGAAATGGGGCGAGTTTCTGCTTTCAGATGCAATAGGAAATTCTCGAGTTCGTCAATCCGTTCGCGAGATATGGGAGTTTGAAGTTAAGGAATGCTTGAGAAACCATCAAAATTTTCGCAAGTCTGATAGTCGAAACCAATAACTACAAAGGCATAGGGGAAAAATGCACATACCTTTGTAATCGGGCGAGTTTCCACTTTCAGATGCAACAGGAATTTCTCGAGTTCGTCAATCCGTTCGCGAGATACGGGAGTTAGAAGTTATTGAATGCTTGAGAAACCATCAAAATTTTCGCAAGTATGATATTCGAAACCAATAACTACTATGGCCTAGGGCAAAAATGCACATACCTTTGTAATCGGGCGAGTTTCCACTTTCAGATGCAACAGGAATTTCTCGAGTTCGTCAATCCGTTTGCGAGATACGGGAGTTAGAAGTTATTGAATGCTTGAGAAACCATCAAAATTTTCGCAAGTCTGATATTCGAAACCAATAACTACTATGGCCTAGGGCAAAAATACACGTACCGTTGTAATCGGGCGAGTTTCTGTTTTCAGATGCAACAGGAATTTCTCGTGTTCGTCAATCCGTTCGCGAGATATGGGAGTTAGAAGTTATGGAATGCTTGAGAAACCATCAAAATTTTCGCAAGTCTGATACTCGAAACCAATAACTACAAAGGCATAGGGGAAGAATGCACATACCTTTGTAATCGGGCGAGTTTCCACTTTCAGATGCAGCAGGAATTTCTCGAGTTCGTCTTACGTTCGCGAGATATGGGAGTTTGAAGTTAAGGAATGGTTGAGAAACCATCAAAGTTTTCGCAATTCTGATGCTAGAAACCAATAACTACAATGGCCTAGGGGAAAAATAAACATACCGTTGTAATCGGGCGAGTTTCAGATGCAACAGGAATTTCTCGAGTTCGTCATTCCGTTCGCGAGATATGCGAGTTTGAAGTTAAGGAATGGTTGAGAAACCATCAAAATTTTCGTAATTCTGATGCTAGAAACCAATAACTACAATGGCCTAGGGGAAAAATACACATACCGTTGTAATCGGGCGAGTTTCTGCTTTCAGATGCAACAGGAATTTCTCGAGTTCGTCAATCCGTTCGCGAGATATGGGAGTTAGAAGTTATGGAATGCTTGAGAAGCCATCAAAATTTTCGCAAGTCTGATACTCGAAACCAATAACTACTATGGCCTAGGTCAAAAATACACGTACCGTTGTAATCGCGCGAGTTTCTGCTTTCAGATGCAACAGGAATTTCTCGAGTTCGTCATTCCGTTCGCGAGATGTGGGAGTTTGAAGTTAAGGAATGGTTGAGAAACCATCAAAATTTTCGCAATTCTGATGCTAGAAACCAATAACTACAATGGCCTAGGGGAAAAATAAACATACCGTTGTAATCGGGCGAGTTTCAGATGCAACAGGAATTTCTCGAGTTCGTCATTCCGTTCGCGAGATATGGGAGTTTGAAGTTAAGGAATGCTTGAGAAACCATCAAAATTTTCGCAAGTCTGATACTCGAAACCAATAACTACAAAGGCCTAGGGGAAAAATGCACATACCGTTGAAATCGTGCGAGTTTCTGCTTTCAGATGCAATAGGAAATTCTCGAGTTCGTCAATCCGTTCGCGAGATGTGGGAGTTTGAAGTTAAGGAATGGTTGAGAAACCATCACAATTTTCGCAAGTCTGATACTCGAAACAAATAACTACTATAGCCTAGGTCAAAAATACACGTACCGTTGTAATCGGGCGAGTTTCTGCTTTCAGATGGAATAGGAAATTCTCGAGTTCGTCAATCCGTTCGCGAGATATGGGAGTTTGAAGTTACGGACTGCTTGAGAAACCATCAAAATTTTCGCAAGTCTGATACTCGAAACCAATAACTACAAAGGCCTAGGGGAAAAATGCACATACGGTTGAAATCGGGCGAGTTTCTGCTTTCAGATGCAATAGGAAATTCTCGAGTTCGTCAATCCGTTCGCGAGATATGGGAGTTTGAAATTATGGAATGCTTGAGAAACCATCAAAATTTTCGCAAGTCTGATACTCGAAACCAATAACTACAAAGGCATAGTGGAAGAATGCACATACCTTTGTAATCGGGCGAGTTTCCACTTTCAGATGCAGCAGGAATTTCTCGAGTTCGTCATTCCGTTCGCGAGATATGGGAGTTTGAAGTTAAGGAATGGTTGAGAAACCATCAAAATTTTCGCAATTCTGATGCTAGAAACCAATAACTACAATGGCCTAGGGGAAAAATAAACATACCGTTGTAATCGGGCGAGTTTCAGATGCAACAGGAATTTCTCGAGTTCGTCATTCCGTTCGCGAGATATGCGAGTTTGAAGTTAAGGAATGGTTGAGAAACCATCAAAATTTTCGTAATTCTGATGCTAGAAACCAATAACTACAATGGCCTAGGGGAAAAATACACATACCGTTGTAATCGGGCGAGTTTCTGCTTTCAGATGCAACAGGAATTTCTCGAGTTCGTCAATCCGTTCGCGAGATATGGGAGTTAGAAGTTATGGAATGCTTGAGAAACCATCAAAATTTTCGCAAGTCTGATACTCGAAACCAATAACTACAAAGGCATAGGGGAAGAATGCACATACCTTTGAGATCGGGCGAATTTCCACTTTCAGATGCAGCAGGAATATCTCGAGTTCGTCATTCCGTTCGCGAGATGTGGGAGTTTGAAGATAAGGAATGGTTGAGAAACCATCAAAATTTTCGCAATACTGATGCTAGAAACCAATAACTACAATGGCCTAGGGGAAAAATAAACATACCGTTGTAATCGGGCGAGTTTCAGATGCAACAGGAATTTCTCGAGTTCGTCATTCCGTTCGCGAGATATGCGAGTTTGAAATTAAGGAATGGTTGAGAAACCAACAAAATTTTCGTAATTCTGATGCTAGAAACCAATAACTACAATGGCCTAGGGGAAAAATACACATACCGTTGTATTCGGGCGAGTTTCTGCTTTCAGATGCAACAGGAATTTCTCGAGTTCGTCATTCCGTTCGCGAGATATTGGTGTTTGAAGTTAAGGAATGGTTGAGAAACCATCAAAATTTTCGCAAGTCTGATACTCGAAACCAATAACTACTATAGCCTAGGGCAAAAATACACGTACCGTTGTAATCGGGCGAGTTTCTGCTTTCAGATGCAATAGGAAATTCTCGAGTTCGTCAATCCGTTCGCGAGATATGGGAGTTTGAAGTTAAGGAATGCTTGAGAAACCATCAAAATTTTCGCAAGTCTGATACTCGAAACCAATAACTACAAAGGCCTAGGGGAAAAATGCACATACCGTTGAAATCGTGCCAGTTTCTGCTTTCAGATGCAATAGGAAATTCTCGAGTTCGTCAATCCGTTCGCGAGATATGGGAGTTTGAAGTTAAGGAATGGTTGAGAAACCATCACAATTTTCGCAAGTCTGATACTCGAAACAAATAACTACTATAGCCTAGGTCAAAAATACACGTACCGTTGTAATCGGGCGAGATTCTGCTTTCAGATGGAATAGGAAATTCTCGAGTTCGTCAATCCGTTCGCGAGATATGGGAGTTTGAAGTTACGGACTGCTTGAGAAACCATCAAAATTTTCGCAAGTCTGATACTCGAAACCAATAACTACAAAGGCCTAGGGGAAAAATGCACATACCGTTGAAATCGGGCGAGTTTCTGCTTTCAGATGCAATAGGAAATTCTCGAGTTCGTCAATCCGTTCGCGAGATATGGGAGTTTGAAATTATGGAATGCTTGAGAAACCATCAAAATTTTCGCAAGTCTGATACTCGAAACCAATAACTACAAAGGCATAGGGGAAGAATGCACATACCTTTGAGATCGGGCGAATTTCCACTTTCAGATGCAGCAGGAATATCTCGAGTTCGTCATTCCGTTCGCGAGATGTGGGAGTTTGAAGATAAGGAATGGTTGAGAAACCATCAAAATTTTCGCAATACTGATGCTAGAAACCAATAACTACAATGGCCTAGGGGAAAAATAAACATACCGTTGTAATCGGGCGAGTTTCAGATGCAACAGGAATTTCTCGAGTTCGTCATTCCGTTCGCGAGATATACGAGTTTGAAATTAAGGAATGGTTGAGAAACCAACAAAATTTTCGTAATTCTGATGCTAGAAACCAATAACTACAATGGCCTAGGGGAAAAATACACATACCGTTGTATTCGGGCGAGTTTCTGCTTTCAGATGCAACAGGAATTTCTCGAGTTCGTCATTCCGTTCGCGAGATATTGGTGTTTGAAGTTAAGGAATGGTTGAGAAACCATCAAAATTTTCGCAAGTCTGATACTCGAAACCAATAACTACTATAGCCTAGGGCAAAAATACACGTACCGTTGTAATCGGGCGAGTTTCTGCTTTCAGATGCAATAGGAAATTCTCGAGTTCGTCAATCCGTTCGCGAGATATGGGAGTTTGAAGTTAAGGAATGCTTGAGAAACCATCAAAATTTTCGCAAGTCTGATACTCGAAACCAATAACTACAAAGGCCTAGGGGAAAAATGCACATACCGTTGAAATCGTGCCAGTTTCTGCTTTCAGATGCAATAGGAAATTCTCGAGTTCGTCAATCCGTTCGCGAGATATGGGAGTTTGAAGTTAAGGAATGGTTGAGAAACCATCACAATTTTCGCAAGTCTGATACTCGAAACAAATAACTACTATAGCCTAGGTCAAAAATACACGTACCGTTGTAATCGGGCGAGATTCTGCTTTCAGATGGAATAGGAAATTCTCGAGTTCGTCAATCCGTTCGCGAGATATGGGAGTTTGAAGTTACGGACTGCTTGAGAAACCATCAAAATTTTCGCAAGTCTGATACTCGAAACCAATAACTACAAAGGCCTAGGGGAAAAATGCACATACCGTTGAAATCGGGCGAGTTTCTGCTTTCAGATGCAATAGGAAATTCTCGAGTTCGTCAATCCGTTCGCGAGATATGGGAGTTTGAAATTATGGAATGCTTGAGAAACCATCAAAATTTTCGCAAGTCTGATACTCGAAACCAATAACTACAAAGGCATAGTGGAAGAATGCACATACCTTTGTAATCGGGCGAGTTTCCACTTTCAGATGCAGCAGGAATTTCTCGAGTTCGTCATTCCGTTCGCGAGATATGGGAGTTTGAAGTTAAGGAATGGTTGAGAAACCATCAAAATTTTCGCAATTCTGATGCTAGAAACCAATAACTACAATGGCCTAGGGGAAAAATAAACATACCGTTGTAATCGGGCGAGTTTCAGATGCAACAGGAATTTCTCGAGTTCGTCATTCCGTTCGCGAGATATGCGAGTTTGAAGTTAAGGAATGGTTGAGAAACCATCAAAATTTTCGTAATTCTGATGCTAGAAACCAATAACTACAATGGCCTAGGGGAAAAATACACATACCGTTGTAATCGGGCGAGTTTCTGCTTTCAGATGCAACAGGAATTTCTCGAGTTCGTCAATCCGTTCGCGAGATATGGGAGTTAGAAGTTATGGAATGCTTGAGAAGCCATCAAAATTTTCGCAAGTCTGATACTCGAAACCAATAACTACTATGGCCTAGGTCAAAAATACACGTACCGTTGTAATCGGGCGAGTTTCTGCTTTCAGATGCAACAGGAATTTCTCGAGTTCGTCAATCCGTTCGCGAGATATGGGAGTTTGAAGTTATGGAATGCTTGAGAAACCATCAAAATTTTCGCAAGTCTGATACTCGAAACCAATAACTGGAATTGCCTAGGTCAAAGATGCACGTACCGTTGTAATCGGGCGTGTTTCTGCTTTCAGATGCAATAGGAAATTCTCGAGTTCGTCAATCCGTTCGCGAGATATGGTAGTTTGAAGTTAAGGAATGCTTGAGAAACCATCGAAATTTTCGCAAGTCTGTTACTCGAAACCAATAACTACAATGGCCTAGGGGAAAAATAAACATACCGTTGTAATCGGGCAAGTTTCAGATGCAACAGGAATTTCTCGAGTTCGTCAATCCGTTCGCGAGATATGGGAGTTTGAAGTTAAGGAATGGTTGAGAAACCATCACAATTTTCGCAAGTCTGATACTCGAAACCAATAACTATTATAGCCTAGGGCAAAAATGCACGTACCATTGTAATCGGGCGAGTTTCTGCTTTCAGATGCAATAGGAAATTCTCGAGTTCGTCAATCAGTTCGCGAGATATGGGAGTTTGAAGTTAAGGAATGGTTGAGAAACCATCACAATTTTCGCAAGTCTGATACTCGAGACAAATAACTACTATAGCCTAGGTCAAAAATAAACGTACCGTTGTAATCGGGCGAGTTTCTGCTTTCAGATGGAATAGGAAATTCTCGAGTTCGTCAATCCGTTCGCGAGATATGGGAGTTTGATGTTACGGAATGCTTGAGAAACCATCAAAATTTTCGCAAGTCTGATACTCGAAACCAATAACTACAAAGGCCTAGGGGAAAAATGCACATACCGTTGAAATGGGGCGAGTTTCTGCTTTCAGATGCAATAGGAAATTCTCGAGTTCGTCAATCCGTTCGCGAGATATGGGAGTTTGAAGTTAAGGAATGCTTGAGAAACCATCAAAATTTTCGCAAGTCTGATAGTCGAAACCAATAACTACAAAGGCATAGGGGAAAAATGCACATACCTTTGTAATCGGGCGAGTTTCCACTTTCAGATGCAACAGGAATTTCTCGAGTTCGTCAATCCGTTCGCGAGATACGGGAGTTAGAAGTTATTGAATGCTTGAGAAACCATCAAAATTTTCGCAAGTATGATATTCGAAACCAATAACTACTATGGCCTAGGGCAAAAATGCACACACCGTTGAAATCGGGCGAGTTTCTGCTTTAAGATGCAACAGGAATTTCTCGAGTTCGTCAATCCGTTCGCGAGATATGGGAGTTTGAAGTTAAGGAATGGTTGAGAAACCTTCAAAATTTTCGCTGGTCTGATACTCGAAACCAATAACTGGAATGGCCTAGGTCAAAAATACACGTTCCGTTGTAATCGGGCGTGTTTCTGCTCTCAGATGCAATAGGAAATTCTGGAGTTCGTCAATTCGTTCGCGAGATATGGTAGTTTGAAGTTATGGAATGCTTGAGAAACCATCAAAATTTTCGCAAGTCTGATACTCGAAACCAATAACTACAATGGCCTAGGGGAAAAGTACACACACCATTGTAATCGTGCGAGTTTCTACTTTCAGATGCAACAGGAATTTCTCGAGTTCGTCATTCCGTTCGCGAGATAGGGGGGTTTGAAGTTAAGGAATGCTTGAGAAACCATCAAAATTTTCGCAAGTCTGATACTCGAAACCAATAACTGCAAAGGCATAGGGGAAAAATGCACATACCTTTGTAATCGGGCGAGTTTCCACTTTCAGATGCAACAGGAATTTCTCGAGTTCGTCAATCCGTTCGCGAGATACGGGAGTTAGAAGTTATTGAATGCTTGAGAAACCATCAAAATTTTCGCAAGTCTGATATTCGAAACCAATAACTACTATGGCCTAGGGCAAAAATACACGTACCGTTGTAATCGGGCGAGTTTCTGCTTTCAGATGCAACAGGAATTTCTCGAGTTCGTCATTCCGTTCGCGAGATATGGGAGTTTGAAGTTAAGGAATGGTTGAGAAACCATCAAAATTTTCCTTGGGTCTGATACTCGAAACCAATAACTGGAATGGCCTAGGAGAAATTGTACACACACCATTATATTGGGGCGTGTTTCTACTTTCAGATGCAACAGGAATTCCTCGAGTTCGTCAATCCGTTCGCGAGATATGGGAGTTTGAAATTAAGGAATGGTTGAGAAACCATCAAAATTTTCGCTGGTCTAATACTCGAAACCAATAACAACAATGGCCTAGGGGAAAAATACACATACCGTTGTAATCGGGCGAGTCTCTACTTTCAGATGCAACAGGAATTTCTCGAGTACGTCAATCCGTTCGCGAGATATGGGAGTTTGAATTTAAGGAAAGGTTGAGAAACCATCAGAATTTTCGCAAGTCTGATACTCGAAACCAATAACTACAAAGGCCTAGGGGAAAAATACACATACCGTTGTAATCGGGCGAGTTTCTACTTCCACATGCAACAGGAATTTCTCGAGTTCGTCAATCCGTTCGCGAGATATGGGAGTTTGAAGTTAAGGAATGGTTTAGAAACCATCAAAATTTTCGCTGGTCGAATACTCGAAACCAATAACTGGAATGGCCTAGGGGAAAAGTACAAACACCATTGTAATCGGGCGGGTTTCTACTTTCAGATGCAATAGGAATTTCTCGAGTTCGTCATTCCGTTCGCGAGATATGGGAGTTTGAAATTAAGGAATGTTTGAGAAACCATCAAAATTTTCACTGGTCTGATACTCGAAACCAATAACTGGAATGGCCTAGGAGAAAAGTACACACACCATTGTATTCGGGCGTGTTTCTACTTTCAGATGCAATAGGAAATTCTCGAGTTCGTCAATGTGTTCGCGAGATATGGAAGTTTGAAGTTAATGAATGATTGAGAAACCATCAAAATTTTCGCAAGTCTGATTCTCGAAACCAATAACTACAAAGGCCTAGCGGAAAAATACACATACCGTTGTAATCGGGCGAGTTTCTACTTTCACATGCAACAGGAGTTTCTCGAGTTCGTCTATCCGTTCGCGAGATATGGGAGTTTGAAGCTAAGGAATGATTGAGAAACCACCAAAATTTTCGCAAGTCTGATACTCGAATCCAATAACTATTATGGCCTAGGGCAAAAGTACACATACAGTTGTAATCGGGCGAGTTTCTGCATTCAAATGCAATAGGAAATTCTCGAGTTCGTCAATCCGTTCGCGAGATATGGAAGTTTGAAATTAAGGAATGATTGAGAAACCATCAAAATTTTCGCAAGTCACATACTCGAAACCAATAACTGGCAGGGCCTAGGGGAAAAGTACACACACCATTGTAATCTGGCGGGTTTCAACTTTCAGATGCAATAGGATTTTCTCGAGTTCGTCATTCCGTTCGCGAGATATGGGAGTTTGAAATTAAGGAATGTTTGAGAAACCATCAAAATTTTCACTGGTCTGATACTCGAAACCAATAACTGGAATGGCCTAGGAGAAATGTACACACACCATTGTATTCGGGCGTATTTCTACTCTCAGATGCAATAGGAAATTCTCGAGTTCGTCAATGCGTTCGCAAGATATGGAAGTTTGAAGTTAAGGAATGATTGAGAAACCATCAAAATTTTCGCTGGTCTGATACTCGAAAACAACAACTGGAATGGCCTAGGGGAAAAGAAAACACACCGTTGTAATCGGGCGAGTTTCTGCTTTTAGATGCAATAGGAGATTCTCGAGTTCGTCAATCCGTTCGCGAGATATGGGAGTTTGAAGTTAAGGAATGGTTGAGAAACCATCAAAATTTTCGCTGGTCTGATACTCGAAACCAATAACTGGAATGGCCTAGGGGAAAAGTACACACACCATTGTAATCGGGCTAGTTTCTACTTTCAGAGGCAACAGGAATTTCTCGAGTTCGTCAATCCGTTCGCGAGATATGGGAGTTTGAAGTTAAGGAATGGTTGAGAAACCATCGAAATTTACCGCAAGTCTGATACTCGAAACCAATAACTACTATGGCCTAGGGCAAAAATGTACATACCGTTTTAATCGGGCGAGATTCTGCTTTCAGATGCAACAGGAATTTCTCGAGTTCGTCAATCCGTTCACGAGATATGGGAGTTTGAAGTTAAGGAATGGTTGAGAAACCATCAAAATTTTCGCTGGTCTGATACTCGAAACCAATAACTGGAATGGCCTAGGGGAAAAGTACACACACCATTGTAATCGGGCTAGTTTCTACTTTCAGAGGCAACAGGAATTTCTCGAGTTCGTCAATCCGTTCGCGAGATATGGGAGTTTGAAGTTAAGGAATGGTTGAGAAACCATCAAAATTTTCGCAAGTCTGATACTCGAATCCAATAACTATAATGGCCTAGGGCAAAAATACACATACCATTGTAATCGGGCGAGTTTCTACTTTCAGATGCAACAGGAATTTCTCGAGTTCGTCAACCGTTCGCGAGATATGGGAGTTTGAAGTTAAGGAATGGTTGAGAAACAATCAAAATTTTCGCAAGTCTGATACTCGAAACCAATAACTACAATTGCCTAGCGGAAAAATACACATACCGTTGTAATCGGGAGAATTTCTACTTTCAGATCCAACAGAAATTTTTCGGATTCATCAATCGGTTCGCGAGATATGGGGGTTTGAAGTTAAGGAATGCTTGAGAAAACATCAAGATATTCGCAAGTCTGATACGCAAAACCAGTAGCTACAAGGGCCTAGGGGAAAAATACACATACCCTTGTAATCGGGCGTGTTTCTACTTTCAGATGCAACAGGAATTTCTTGAGGTCGTCAATCCGTTCGCGTGGTATGGGAGTGTGAAGTTAAGGAACGGTTGAGAAACCATCAAATCTTTCGCAAGTCTGATACTCGAAACCAATAACTACAAAGGCCTAGGGGAAAAATACACATACCGTTGTAATCGGACGAATTTCTACTTTCAGATGCAACAGGAATTTCTCGAGTTCGTCAATCCGTTCGCGAGATATGGGAGTTTGAAGTTAAGGAATGGTTGAGAAACCATCAAAATTTTCGCAAGCCTGATACTCGAAACCAATAACTACAAAGGCCTAGGGGCAAAATACACATACCGTTGTAATCGGGCGAGTTTCTACTTCCACATGCAACAGGAATTTCTCGAGTTCGTCAATCCGTTCGCGAGATATGGGAGTTTGAAGTTAAAGAATGGTTGAGAGACCATCAAAATTTTCGCTGGTCGAATACTCGAAACCAATAACTACAAAGGCCTTGGGGAAAAATACACGTACCGTTGTAATCGGGCGAGTTTCTACTTTCAGATGCAACAGGAACTTCTCGAGTTCGTCAATCCGTTCGCGAGAAATGGGAAGTTGAAGTTAAGGAATGGTTGAGAAACCATCAAAATTTTCGCAAGTCTGATACTCGAAACCAATAACTACTATGGCCTAGGGCAAAAATGCACATACCGTTGTAACCGGGCGAGTTTCTGCTTTCAGATGCAATAGGAAATTCTCGAGTTCTTCAATCCGTTCGCGAGATATGTAAGTGTGAAGTTAAGGAATGGTTGAGAAACCATCAAAATTATCGCAAGTCTGATACTCGAAACCAATAACTGGAATGGCCTAGGGGAAAAGTACACATATCATTGTAATCGGGCGAGTTTCTACTTTCAGATGCAACAGGAATTTCTCTAGTTCGTCAAACCGTTCGCGAGATATGTAAGTGTGAAGTTAAGGAATGGTTGAGAAACCATCAAAATTATCGCAAGTCTGTTACTCGAAACCAGTAACTGGAATGGCCTAGGGGAAAAGTACACATACCATTGTAATCGGGCGAGCTTCTACTTTCAGATGCCACAGGAATTTCTCGAGTTCGTCAATCCGTTCGCGAGATATGGGAGATTGAAGTTAAGGAATGGTTGAGAAACCATCAAAATTTTCGCTGGTCGAATACTCGAAACCAATAACTGGAATTGCCTAGTGGAAAAGTACAAACACCATTGTAATCGGGCGGGTTTCTACTTTCAGACACAACAGGAATTTCTCGAGTTCGTCAATGCGTTCGCGAGGTATGGGAGTTGGAATTAAGGAATGGCTGAGAAATCATCAAAATTTTCGCAAGTCTGATACTCGAATCCAATAACTACTATGGCCTAGGGCAAAAATACACATACCGTTGTAATTGGGCGAGTTTCTGCTTTCAGATGCAATAGGAAATTCTCGAGTTCGTCAATCCGTTCGCGAGATGTGTAAGTGTCAAGTTAAGGAATGGCTGAGAAACCATCAAAATTTTCGCAAGTCTGATACTCGAAACCAATAACTACAATGACCTTGGGGAAAAATACACATTCCGTTGTAATCGGGCGAGTTTCTACTTTCAGATGCAACAGGAATTTCTCGAGTTCGTCAATCCGTTCGCGAGATATGGGAGTTTGAAGTAAAGGAATGGCTGAGAAATCATCAAAATTTTCGCAAGTCTGATAGTCGAATCCAATAACTACTGTGGCCTAGGGCAAAAATACACATACCGTTGTAATCGGGCGAGTTTCTGCTTTCAGATGCAGTAGGAAATTCTCGAGTTCGTCAATCCGTTCGCGAGATATGTAAGTGTGAAGTTAAGGAATGGTTGAGAAACCATCAAAATTTTCGCAACTCTGATCCTCGAAACCAACAACTGGAATGGCCTACGGGAAAAGTACACATACCATTGTAATCGGGCGAGTTTCTACTCTCAGATGCAACAGGAATATCTCGAGTTCGTCAATCCGTTCGCGAGGCATGGGAGTTTGAAGTTAAGGAATGGTTGAGGAACCATCAAAATTTTCGCTGCTCGAATACTCGAACCAATAACTACAATGGCTTAGGGGATAAATACACATACCGTTGTAATCGGGAGCGTTTCTGCTCTCAGATGCAACTGGAATTTCTCGAGTTCGCCAATCCGTTCGCGAGATATGGGTGTTTGAAGTTAAGGAATGGTTGAGAAACCATCAAAATTTTCGCAGGTCTGATACTCGAAACCAATAACAACTATGGCCTAGGGCAAAAATGCACATACCGTTGTAACCGGGCGAGTTTCTGCTTTCAGGTGCAATAGGAAATTCTCGAGTTCGTCAATCCGTTCGCGAGATATGGGAGTATGAAGTTAAGGAATGGTTGAGGAACAATCAAAATTTTCGCTGCTCGAATACTCGAAACCAATAACTACAATGGCTTAGGGGATAAATACACATACCGTTGTAATCGGGCGAGTTTCTGCTCTCAGATGCAACAGGAATTTCTCGAGTTCGCCAATCCGTTTGCGAGATATGGGTGTTTGAATTTAAGGAATGGTTGAGAAACCATCAAAATTTTCGCAAGTCTGATACTCGAAACCAATAACAACTATGGCCTAGGGCAAAAATGCACATGCCGTTGTAACCGGGCGAGTTTCTGCTTTCAGGTGCAATAGGAAATTCTCGTGTTCGTCAATCCGTTCGCGAGATATGTAAGTGTGAAGATAAGGAATGGTTGAGAAACCATCAAAATTATCGCAAGTCTGATACTCGAAACCAACAACTGGAATGGCCTACGGGAAAAGTACACATACCATTGTAATCGGGCGAGTTTCTATTTTCAGATGCAACAGGAATTTCTCGAGTTCGTCAATCCGTTCGCGAGAAATGGGGGTTTGAATTTAAGGAATGGTTGAGAAATCATCAAAATTTTCGCAAGTCTGATACTCGAAACCAATAACTACAATGGCCTAGGGGAGAGATACACATACCTTTGTAATCGGGCGAGTTTCTACTTTCAGATGCAACAGGAATTTCTCGAGTTCGTCAATCCGTTCGCAAGATATGGGAGTTTGAAGTTAAGGAATGGTTGAGAAACCATCAAAATTTTCGCAAGTCTGATACTCGAAACCAATAACTACAATGACCTAGGGGAAAAATACACATACCGTTGTAATCGGGCGAGTTTCTACTTTCAGATGCAACAGGAATTTCTCGAGTTCGTCAATCCGTTCGCGAGAAATGGGGGTTTGAATTTAAGGAATGGTTGAGAAACCATCAAAATTTTCGCAAGTCTGATACTCGAAACCGATAACTACAAATGCCTAGGGGAAAAATACACATACCGTTGTAATCGGGCGAGTTTCTACTTCCACATGCAACAGGAATTTCTCGAGTTCGTCAATCCGTTCGCGAGATATGGGAGTTTGAAGTTAAGGAATGGTTGAGATACCATCAAAATTTTCGCTGGTCGAATACTCGAAACCAATAACTGGAATGGCCTAGGAGAAAAATACACACACCATTGTATTCGGGCGTGTTTCTGCTTTCAGATGCAACAGGAATTTCTCGAGTTCGTCCATCCGTTCACGAGATATGGGAGTTTGAAGTTAAGGAATGGTTGAGAAACCATCAAAATTTTCGCTGTTCTGATACTCGAAACCAATAACTGGAATGGCCTAGGGGAAAAGTACACACACCATTGTAATCGGGCTAGTTTCTAATTTCAGAGGCAACAGGAATTTCTCGAGTTCGTCAATCCGTTCGCGAGATATGGGAGTTTGAAGTTAAGGAATGGTTGAGAAACCATCGAAATTTACCGCAAGTCTGATACTCGAAACCAATAACTACTATGGCCTAGGGCAAAAATGTACATACCGTTTTAATCGGGCGAGATTCTGCTTTCAGATGCAACAGGAATTTCTCGAGTTCGTCAATCCGTTCGCGAGATATGGGAGTTTGAAGTTAAGGAATGGTTGAAGAACCATCAAAATTTTCGCTGCTCGAATACTCGAAACCAATAACTACAATGGCTTAGGGGATAAATACACATACCGTTGTAATCGGGCGAGTTTCTGCTCTCAGATGCAACAGGAATTTCTCGAGTTCGCCAATCCGTTCGCGAGATATGGGTGTTTGAAGTTAAGGAATGGTTGAGAAACCATCAAAATTTTCGCAAGTCTGATACTCGAAACCAATAACAACTATGGCCTAGGGCAAAAATGCACATACCGTTGTAACCGGGCGAGTATCTGCTTTCAGGTGCAATAGGAAATTCTCGTGTTCGTCAATCCGTTCGCGAGATATGTAAGTGTGAAGATAAGGAATGGTTGAGAAATCATCAAAATTTTCGCAAGTCTGATACTCGAAACCAATAACTACAATGGCCTAGGGGAAAAATACACATACCGTTGTAATCGGGCGAGTTTCTACTTCCACATGCAACAGGAATTTCTCGAGTTCGTCAATCCGTTCGCGAGATATGGGAGTTTGAAGTTAAGGAATGCTTGAGGAACCATCAAAATTTTCGCAAGTCTGATACTCGAATCCAATAACTATAATGGCCTAGGGCAAAAATACACATACCGTTGTAATCGGGCGAGTTTCTGCTTTCAGATGCAATAGGAAATTCTCGAGTTCGTCAATCCGTTCGCGAGATATGTAAGTGTGAAGTTAAGGAATGGTTGAGAAACCATCAAAATTTTCGCAACTCTGATCCTCGAAACCTATAACTACAAAGGCCTAGGGGAAAAATACACATACCCTTGTAATCGGGCGAGTTTCTACTTCCACATGCAACAGGAATTTCTCGAGTTCGTCAATGCGTTCGCGAGATATGGGAGTTTGAAGTTAAGGAATGCTGGAGAAACCATCAAAATTTTCGCACGTCTGAAACTCGAAACCAGTAACTACTATTGCCTAGGGCAAAAATGCACACACCATTGTAATCGGGCTAGTTTCTACTTTCAGCTGCAGCAGGAATTTCTCGAGTTCGTCAATCCGTTCGCAAGATATGGGAGTTTGAAGATAAGGAATGGTTGAGAAACCATCAAAATTTTCGCAGGTCTGATACTCGAAACCAATAACTACAATGGCCTAGGGGAAAAATACACATATCGTTGTATGCGGGAGAGTTTCTACTTTCAGATGCAATAGGAATTTCTCGAGTTCGTCAATCCGTTCGCGAGATATGGAAGTTTGAAGATAAGGAATGGTTGAGAAACCATCAAAATTTTCGCAGGTCTGATACTCGAAACCAATAACTGGAATGGCCTAAGGGAAAAGTACACACACCATTCTAATCGGGCGAGTTTCTACTTTCAGATACAACAGGAATTTCTCGAGTTCGTCAATGCGTTCGCGAGATATGGGAGTTTGAAGTTAAGGAATGCTTGAGGAACCATCAAAATTTTCGCAAGTCTGATACTCGAATCCAATAACTATAATGGCCTAGGGCAAAAATACACATACCGTTGTAATCGGGCGAGTTTCTGCTTTCAGATGCAATAGGAAATTCTCGAGTTCGTCAATCCGTTCGCGAGATATGTAAGTGTGAAGTTAAGGAACGGTTGAGAAACCATCAAAATTTTCGCAACTCTGATCCTCGAAACCTATAACTACAAAGGCCTAGGGGAAAAATACACATGCCGTTGTAATCGGGCGAGTTTCTACTTCCACATGCAACAGGATTTTCTCGAGTTCGTCAATGCGTTCGCGAGATATGGGAGTTTGAAGTTAAGGAATGGTTGAGAAACCATCAAAATTTTCGCAGGTCTGATACTCGAAACCAATAACTGGAATGGCCTAGGGGAAATGTACACACACCATTCTAATCGGGCGAGTTTCTGCTTTCAGATGCAATAGGAAATTCTCGAGTTCGTCAATCCGTTCGCGAGATATGTAAGTGTGAAGTTAAGGAATGGTTGAGAAACCATCAAAATTATCGCAAGTCTGATACTCGAAACCAACAACTGGAATGGCCTACGGGAAAAGTACACATACCATTGTAATCGGGCGAGTTTCTACTCTCAGATGCAACAGGAATATCTCGAGTTCGCCAATCCGTTCGCGAGGTATCGGAGTTTGAACTTAAGGAATGGTTGAGAAACCATCAAAATTATCGCAAGTCTGATACTCGAAACCAACAACTGGAATGGCCTACGGGAAAAGTACACATACCATTGTAATCGGGCGAGTTTCTATTTTCAGATGCAACAGGAATTTCTCGAGTTCGTCAATCCGTTCGCGAGAAATGGGGGTTTGAATTTAAGGAATGGTTGAAAAACCATCAAAATTTTCGCAAGTCTGATACTCGAAACGAATAACTACAATGGCCTAGGGGAGAGATACACATACCTTTGTAATCGGGCGAGTTTCTACTTTCAGATGCAACAGGAATTTCTCGAGTTCGTCAATCCGTTCGCGAGATATGGGAGTTTGAAGTTAAGGAATGGTTGAGAAACCATCAAAATTATCGCAAGTCTGATACTCGAAACCAACAACTGGAATGGCCTACGGGAAAAGTACACATACCATTGTAATCGGGCGAGTTTCTATTTTCAGATGCAACTGGAATTTCTCGAGTTCGTCAATCCGTTCGCGAGAAATGGGAGTTTGAAGTTAAGGAATGGTTGAGATACCATTAAAATTTTCGCTGGTCGAATACTCGAAACCAATAACTGGAATGGCCTAGGAGAAAAATACACACACCATTGTATTCGGGCGTGTTTCTGCTTTCAGATGCAACAGGAATTTCTCGAGTTCGTCCATCCGTTCACGAGATATGGGAGTTTGAAGTTATGGAATGGTTGAGAAACCATCGAAATTTACCGCAAGTCTGATACTCGAAACCAATAACTACTATGGCCTAGGGCAAAAATGTACATACCGTTTTAATCGGGCGAAATTCTGCTTTCAGATGCAACAGGAATTTCTCGAGTTCGTCAATCCGTTCGCGAGATATGGGAGTTTGAAGTTAAGGAATGGTTGAGAAACCATCAAAATTTTCGCTGCTCGAATACTCGAAACCAATAACTACAATGGCTTAGGGGATAAATACACATACCCTTGTAATCGGGCGAGTTTCTGCTCTCAGATGCAACAGGAATTTCTCGAGTTCGCCAATCCGTTCGCGAGATATGTGTGTTTGAAGTTAAGGAATGGTTGAGAAACCATCAAAATTATCGCAAGTCTGATACTCGAAACCAACAACTGGAATGGCCTACGGGAAAAGTACACACACCATTGTAATCGGGCGAGTTTCTATTTTCAGATGCAACCGGAATTTCTCGAGTTCGTCAATCCGTTCGCAAGATATGGGATTTTGAAGTTAAGGAATGGTTGAGAAACCATCAAAATTTTCGCAAGTCTGATACTCGAAACCAATAACAACAATGGCCTAGGGGAAAAACGCACATACCGTTGTAACCGGGCGAGTTTCTGCTTTCAGGTGCAATAGGAAATTCTCGTGTTCGTCAATCCGTTCGCGAGATATGGGAGTTTGAAGTTAAGGAATGGTTGAGAAACCATCGAAATTTACCGCAAGTCTGATACTCGAAACCAATAACTACTATGGCCTAGGGCAAAAATGTACATACCGTTTTAATCGGGCGAGATTCTGCTTTCAGATGCAACAGGAATTTCTCGAGTTCGTCAATCCGTTCGCGAGATATGGGAGTTTGAAGTTAAGGAATGGTTGAGAAACCATCAAAATTTTCTCTGCTCGAATACTCGAAACCAATAACTACAATGGCTTAGGGGATAAATACGACATACCGTTGTAATCGGGCGAGTTTCTGCTCTCAGATGCAACAGGAATTTCTCGAGTTCGCCAATCCGTTCGCGAGATATGGGTGTTTGAAGTTAAGGAATGGTTGAGAAACCATCAAAATTTTCGCAAGTCTGATACTCGAAACCAATAACAACTATGGCCTAGGGCAGAAATGCACATACCGTTGTAACCGGGCGAGTTTCTGCTTTCAGGTGCAATAGGAAATTCTCGTGTTCGTCAATCCGTTCGCGAGATATGTAAGTGTGAAGATAAGGAATGGTTGAGAAACCATCAAAATTGTCGCAAGTCTGATACTCGAAACCAACGACTGGAATGGCCTAGGGGAAAAGTACACACACCATTGTAATCGGGCGAGTTTCTATTTTCAGATGCAACCGGAATTTCTCGAGTTCGTCAATCCGTTTGCGAGAAATGGGGGTTTGAATTTAAGGAATGGTTGAGAAACCATCAAAATTTTCGCAAGTCTGATACTCGAAACCGATAACTACAAAGGCCTAGGGGAAAAATACACATACCGTTGTAATCGGGCGAGTTTCTACTTCCACATGCAACAGGAATTTCTCGAGTTCGTCAATCCGTTCGCGAGATATGGGAGTTTGAAGTTAAGGAATGGTTGAGATACCATCAAAATTCTCGCTGGTCGAATACTCGAAACCAATAACTGGAATGGCCTAGGAGAAAAATATACACACCATTGTATTCGGGCGTGTTTCTGCTTTCAGATGCAACAGGAATTTCTCGAGTTCGTCCATCCGTTCACGAGATATGGGAGTTTGAAGTTAAGAAATGGTTGAGAAACCATCAAAATTTTCGCTGCTCGAATACTCGAAACCAATAACTACAAAGGCCTTGGGGAAAAATACACGTACCGTTGTAATCGGGCGAGTTTCTACTTTCAGATGCAACAGGAATTTCTCGAGTTCGTCAATCCGTTCGCGAGAAATGGGAATTTGAAGTTAAGGAATGGTTGAGAAACCATCAAAATTTTCGCAAGTCTGATACTCGAAACCAATAACTACTATGGCCTAGGGCAAAAATGCACATGCCGTTGTAACCGGGCGAGTTTCTGCTTTCAGATGCAATAGGAAATTCTCGTGTTCGTCAATCCGTTCGCGAGATATGTAAGTGTGAAGTTAAGGAATGGTTGAGAAACCATCAAAATTATCGCAAGTCTGATACTCGAAACCAATAACTGGAATGGCCTAGGGGAAAAGTACACATATCATTGTAATCGGGCGAGTTTCTACTTTCAGATCAACAGGAATTTCTCGAGTTCGTCAAACCGTTCGCGAGATATGTAAGTGTGAAGCTAAGGAATGGTTGAGAAACCATCAAAATCATCGCAAGTCTGTTACTCGAAACCAATACCTGAATGGCCTAGGGGAAAAGTACACATACCATTGTAATCGGGCGAGTTTCTACTTTCAGAGGCAACAGGAATTTCTCGAGTTCGTCAAACCGTTCGCGAGATATGTAAGTGTGAAGTTAAAGAATGGTTGAGAAACCATCAAAATTTTCGCTGGTCGAATACTCGAAACCAATAACTACAAAGGCCTTGGGGAAAAATACACGTACCTTTGTAATCGGGCGAGTTTCTACTTTCAGATGCAACAGGAATTTCTCGAGTTCGTCAATCCGTTCGCGAGAAATGGAAATTTGAAATTAAGGAATGGTTGAGAAACCATCAAAATTTTCACAAGTCTGATACTCGAAACCAATAACTGGAATGGCCTAGGGCAAAAATGCACATACCGTTGTAACCGGGCGACTTTCTGCTTTCAGGTGCAATAGGAAATTCTCGAGTTCGTCAATCCGTTCGCGAGATATGTAAGTGTGAAGTTAAGGAATGGTTAAGAAACCATCAAAATTATCGCAAGTCTGATACTCGAAACCTATAACTGGAATGGCCTAGGGGAAAAGTACACATACCATTGTAATCGGGCGAGTTTCTACTTTCAGATGCAACAGGAATTTCTCGAGTTCGTCAATCCGTTCGCGAGATATGGAAGTTTGAAGATAAGGAATGGTTGAGAAACCATCAAAATTATCGCAAGTCTGATACTCGAAACCAATAACTGGAATGGCCTAGGGGAAAAGTACACATACCATTGTAGTCGGGCGAGTTTCTACTTTCAGAGGCAACAGGAATTTCTCGAGTTCGTCAATCCGTTCGCGAGAAATGGGAGTTTGAAGATAAGGAATGGTTGAGAAACCATCAAAATTTTCGCAATTCTGATACTCGAAACCAATAACTACAATGGCCTAGTGGAAAAATACACATACCGTTGTAATCGGGCGAGTTCCTACTTTCAGATGCAACAGGAATTTCTCGAGTTCGTCAATCCGTTCGCGAGATATGGGAGTTTGAAGTTAAGGAATGGTTGAGAAACCATCAAAATTTTCGCAAGTCTGATACTCGAAACCAATAACAACAATGGCCTAGGGGAAAAATACACATACCGTTGTAATCGGGCGAGTTTCTACTTTCAGATGCAACAGGAATTTCTCGAGTTCGTCAATCCGTTCGCGAGATATGGGAGTTTGAAGTTAAGGAATGGTTGAGAAACCATCAAAATTATCGCAAGTCTGATACTCGAAACCAACAACTGGAATGGCCTACGGGAAAAGTACACACACCATTGTAATCGGGCGAGTTTCTATTTTCAGATGCAACAGGAATTTCTCGAGTTCGTCAATCCGTTTGCGAGAAATGGGGGTTTGAATTTAAGGAATGGTTGAGAAACCATCAAAATTTTCGCAAGTCTGATACTCGAAACCGATAACTACAAAGGCCTAGGGGAAAAATACACATACCGTTGTAATCGGGCGAGTTTCTACTTCCACATGCAACAGGAATTTCTCGAGTTCGTCAATCCGTTCGCGAGATATGGGAGTTTGAAGTTAAGGAATGGTTGAGATACCATCAAAATTCTCGCTGGTCGAATACTCGAAACCAATAACTGGAAAGGCCTAGGAGAAAAATATACACACCATTGTATTCGGGCGTGTTTCTGCTTTCAGATGCAACAGGAATTTCTCGAGTTCGTCCATCCGTTCACGAGATATGGGAGTTTGAAGTTAAGGAATGGTTGAGAAACCATCAAAATTTTCGCTGCTCGAATACTCGAAACCAATAACTACAAAGGCCTTGGGGAAAAATACACGTACCGTTGTAATCGGGCGAGTTTCTACTTTCAGATGCAACAGGAATTTCTCGAGTTCGTCAATCCGTTCGCGAGAAATGGGAATTTGAAGTTAAGGAATGGTTGAGAAACCATCAAAATTTTCGCAAGTCTGATACTCGAAACCAATAACTACTATGGCCTAGGGCAAAAATGCACATACCGTTGTAACCGGGCGAGTTTCTGCTTTCAGATGCAATAGGAAATTCTCGAGTTCGTCAATCCGTTCGCGAGATATGTAAGTGTGAAGTTAAGGAATGGTTGAGAAACCATCAAAATTATCGCAAGTCTGATACTCGAAACCAATAACTGGAATGGCCTAGGGGAAAAGTACACATATCATTGTAATCGGGCGAGTTTCTACTTTCAGATCAACAGGAATTTCTCGAGTTCGTCAAACCGTTCGCGAGATATGTAAGTGTGAAGCTAAGGAATGGTTGAGAAACCATCAAAATCATCGCAAGTCTGTTACTCGAAACCAATACCTGGAATGGCCTAGGGGAAAAGTACACATACCATTGTAATCGGGCGAGTTTCTACTTTCAGAGGCAACAGGAATTTCTCGAGTTCGTCAAACCGTTCGCGAGATATGTAAGTGTGAAGTTAAAGAATGGTTGAGAAACCATCAAAATTTTCGCTGGTCGAATACTCGAAACCAATAACTACAAAGGCCTTGGGGAAAAATACACGTACCTTTGTAATCGGGCGAGTTTCTACTTTCAGATGCAACAGGAATTTCTCGAGTTCGTCAATCCGTTCGCGAGAAATGGAAATTTGAAATTAAGGAATGGTTGAGAAACCATCAAAATTTTCGCAAGTCTGATACTCGAAACCAATAACTGGAATGGCCTAGGGCAAAAATGCACATACCGTTGTAACCGGGCGACTTTCTGCTTTCAGGTGCAATAGGAAATTCTCGAGTTCGTCAATCCGTTCGCGAGATATGTAAGTGTGAAGTTAAGGAATGGTTAAGAAACCATCAAAATTATCGCAAGTCTGATACTCGAAACCTATAACTGGAATGGCCTAGGGGAAAAGTACACATACCATTGTAATCGGGCGAGTTTCTACTTTCAGATGCAACAGGAATTTCTCGAGTTCGTCAATCCGTTCGCGAGATATGGAAGTTTGAAGATAAGGAATGGTTGAGAAACCATCAAAATTATCGCAAGTCTGATACTCGAAACCAATAACTGGAATGGCCTAGGGGAAAAGTACACATACCATTGTAGTCGGGCGAGTTTCTACTTTCAGAGGCAACAGGAATTTCTCGAGTTCGTCAATCCGTTCGCGAGATATGGGAGTTTGAAGATAAGGAATGGTTGAGAAACCATCAAAATTATCGCAAGTCTGATAATCGAAACCAACAACTGGAATGGCCTACGGGAAAAGTACACATACCATTGTAATCGGGCGTGTTTCTATTTTCAGATGCAACAGGAATTTCTCGAGTTCGTCAATCCGTTCGCGAGAAATGGGGGTTTGAATTTAAGGAATGGTTGAGAAACCATCAAAATTTTCGCAAGTCTGATACTCCAAACCAATAACTACAATGGCCTAGGGGAAAGATACACATACCGTTGTAATCGGGCGAGTTTCTACTTTCAGATGCAACAGGAATTTCTCGAGTTCGTCAATCCGTTCGCAAGATATGGGAGTTTGAAGTTAAGGAATGGTTGAGAAACCATCAAAATTTTCGCAATTCTGATACTCGAAACCAATAACTACAATGGCCTAGTGGAAAAATACACATACCGTTGTAATCGGGCGAGTTCCTACTTTCAGATGCAACAGGAATTTCTCGAGTTCGTCAATCCGTTCGCGAGATATGGGAGTTTGAAGTTAAGGAATGGTTGAGAAACCATCAAAATTTTCGCAAGTCTGATACTCGAAACCGATAACTACAAAGGCGTAGGGGAAAAATACACATACCGTTGTAATCGGGCGAGTTTCTACTTCCACATGCAACAGGAATTTCTCGAGTTCGTCAATCCGTTCGCGAGATATGGGAGTTTGAAGGTAAGGAATGGTTGAGAAACCATCGAAATTTTCGCAAGTCTGATACTCGAAACCAAAAACTACTACGGCCTAGGGCAAAAATGCACTTACCGTTGTAATCGGGCGAGTTTCTGCTTTCAGATGCAACAGGAATTTCTCGAGTTCGTCAATCCGTTCGCGAGATATGGGAGTTTGAAGTTAAGGAATGCTTGAGGAACCATCAAAATTTTCGCAAGTCTGATACTGGAAACCAATAACTACTATGGCCTAGGGCAAAAATGCACATACCGTTGTAACCGGGCGAGTTTCTGCTTTCAGATGCAATAGAAAATTCTCGAGTTCGTCAATCCGTTCGCGAGATATGTAAGTGTGAAGTTAGGGAATGGTTGAGAAACCATCAAAATTATCGCAAGTCTGATACTCGAAACCAATAACTGGAATGGCCTAGGGGAAAAGTACACATATCATTGTAATCGGGCGAGTTTCTCCTTTCAGATGCAACAGGAATTTCTCGAGTTCGTCAATCCGTTCGCGAGAAATGGGAGTTTGAAGTTAAGGAATGGTTGAGAAACCATCAAAATTTTCGCAAGTTTGATACTCGAAACCAATAACTACAATGGCCTAGGGGAAAAGTACACATACCGTTGTAAGCGGGCGACTTTCTACTTTCAGATGCAACAGGAAGTTCTCGAGTTCGTGAATCCGTTCGCGAGATATGGGAGTTTGAAGTTAAGGAATGGTTGAGAAACCATCAAAATTTTCGCAAGTCTGATACTCGAAACCAATAACTACTATGGCCTAGGGGAAAAATACACATACCGTTGTAATCGGGCGAGTTTCTACTTCCACATGCAACAGGAATTTCTCGAGTTCGTCAATCCGTTCGCGAGATATGGAAGTTTGAAGTTATGGAATGGTTGAGAAACCATCAAAATTTTCGCTGGTCGAATACTCGAAACCAATAACTACAAAGGCGTAGGGGAAAAATACACATACCGTTGTAATCGGGCGAGTTTCTGCTTTCAGATGCAACAGGAATTTCTCGAGTTCGTCAATCCGTTCGCGAGAAATGGGAATTTGAATTTAAGGAATGGTTTAGAAACCATCAAAATTTTCGCAAGTCTGATACTCGAAACCAATAACTACTATGGCCTAGGGCAAAAATGCACATACCGTTGTAACCGGGCGAGTTTCTGCTTTCAGATGCAACAGGAATTTCTCGAGTTCGTCAATCCGTTCGCGAGATATGGGAGTTTGAAGTTAAGGAATGGTTGAGAAACCATCAAAATTTTAGCTGGTCTGATACTCGAAACCAGTAACTGGGATGGCCTAGGGGAAAAGTACACACACCACTGTAATCGGGCTAGTTTCTACATTCAGAGGCAACAGGAATTTCTCGAGTTCGTCAATCCGTTCGCGAGATATGGGAGTTTGAAGTTAAGGAATGGTTGAGAAACCATCAAAAATTTCGCAAGTCTGATACTCGAATCCAATAACTACAAAGGCCTAGGGCAAAAATACACATACCGATGTAATCGGGCGGGTTTCTACTTTCACATGCAACAGGAGTTTCTCGAGTTCGTCTATCCGTTCGCGAGATGTGGGAGTTTGAAGTTAAGGAATGGTTGAGAGGCCATCACAATTTTCGGAAGTCTGATACTCGAAACCAATAACCACTATGGCCTAGGGCAAAAATGCGCATACCGTTGTAACCGGGCGAGTTTCTGCTTTCAGATGCAATAGGAATTTCTCGAGCTCGACAATCCGTTCGCGAGATATGGGAGTTTGAAGTTAAGGAATGGTTGAGAAACCATCAAAATTTTCGTAAGTCTGATACTCGAAACCAATAACTGGAACGGCCTAGGGGAAGAGTACACACACCATTGTAATGGGGCGAGTTTCTACTTTCAAATGCAACAGGAATTTCTCGCTTTCGCCAATCCGTTCGCGAGGTATCGGAGTTTGAAGTTAAGGAATGGTTGAGAAACCAGCAAAATTTTCGCAAGTCTGATACTCGAAACCAATAACTACTATGGCCTAGAGCAAAAATACACATACCGTTGTAATCGGACGAGTTTCTGCTTTCAGATGCAACAGGAATTTCTCGAGTTCGTCAATTCGTTCGTGAGATATGGGAGTTTGAAATTTAGGAACGGTTGAGAAAACATCAAAATTTTCGAAAGTCTGATACTCGAAACCAATAATTGGAATGGCCTAGGGGAAAAGTACACACACCATTGTAATGGGGCGAGTTTCTACTTTCTGATGCAACAGGAATTTCTCGAGTTCGTCAATCCGTTCGCGAGATATGGGAGTTTGAAGTTAAGGAATGGTTGAGAAACAATCAAAATTTTCGCAAGTGTGATACTCGAAACCAATAACTGGGATGGCCTAGGGGAAAAGTACACACACCATTGTAATCGGGCGAATTTCTACTTCCAGATGCAACAGGAATTTCTCGAGTTCGTCAATTCGTTCGCGAGATATGGGAGTTTGAAGTTAAGGAATGGTTGAGAAACCATCAAAATTTTCGTAAGTCTGATACTTGAAACCAATAACTGGAACGGCCTAGGGGAAGAGTACACACACCATTGTAATGGGGCGAGTTTCTACTTTCAAATGCAACAGGAATTTCTCGCTTTCGCCAATCCGTTCGCGAGGTATCGGAGTTTGAAGTTAAGGAATGGTTGAGAAACCATCAAAATTTTCGCAAGTCTGATACTCGAAACCAATAACTACTATGGCCTAGGGCAAAAATACACTTACCGTTGTAATCGGACGAGTTTCTGCTTTCAGATGCAACAGGAATTTCTCGAGTTCGTCAATTCGTTCGCGAGATATGGGAGTTTGAAATTAAGGAACGGTTGAGAAAACATCAAAATTTTCGAAAGTCTGATACTCGAAACCAATAACTGGGATGGCCTAGGGGAAAAGTACACACACCATTGTAATCGGGCGAGTGTCTGCTTTCAGATGAAACAGGAATTTCTCGAGTTCGTCAATCCGTTCGCGAGATATGGGAGTTTGAAGTTAAGGAATGGTTGAGAAACCATCACAAATTTCGCAAGTCTGATACTCGAAACCAATGTCTACCATTGCCTAGGGGAAAAATGCACATACCTTTGTAATCGGGCGAGTTTCTACTTTCAGATGCAATAGGAACTTCTCGCGTTCGTCAATCCGTTCGCGAGATATGGGAGTTTGAAGTTAAGGAATGGTTGAGAAACCATCTAAATTTTCGCAATTCTGTTGCTAGAAACGAATAACTGGAATGACCTAGGGGAAAAGTACACACACCGTTGTAATCGGTAGACTTTGTACTTTCAGATGCAACAGGAAATAATTGAGTTCGTCAATCCGTTCGCGAGATATGGGAGTTTGACGTTAAGGAATGCTTGAGAAACCATCAAAATTTTCGCAAGTCTGATACTCGAAACCAATAACTACAATGCCCGAGGGAAAAAATACACATACCTTTGCAATCGGGCGATTTTATACTTTCAGATGCAACAGGAATTTCTCGAGCTCGTCAATCCGTTCGCGAGATATGGGAGTTCGAAATTAAGGAACGGTTGAGAAACCATCAAAATTTTCCCTAAACTGATACTCGAAACCGATAACTGGAATGGCCTTGGGGAAAAGTACACACACCATTGTAATGGGGCGAGTTTCAACTTTCAGATGCAACAGGAGTTCCTCGAGTTCGTCAATCCGTTCGCGAGATATGGGAGTTTGACGTTAAGGAATTGCTGAGAAACCATCAAAATTTTCGCAATTCTGATGCTAGAAACGAATAACTGGAATGACCTAGGGGAAAAGTACACACACCGTTGTAATCGGTAGACTTTGTACTTTCAGATGCAACAGGAAATAATTGAGTTCGTCAATCCGTTCGCGAGATATGGGAGTTTGACGTTAAGGAATGCTTGAGAAACCATCAAAATTTTCGCAAGTCTGATACTCGAAATCAATAACTACAAAGCCCTAGTGGGAAAATACACATAGCTTTGTAATCGGGCGAGTTTATACTTTCAGATGCAACAGGAATTTCTCGAGCTCGTCAATCCGTTCGCGAGATATGGGAGTTTGAAGTTAAGGAATAGTTGAGAAACCATCAAAATTATCGCAAGTCTGATACTCGAAACCAATAACTGGAACGGCCTAGGGGCAAAGTATACACACCATTGTCATCGGGCAAGTTTCTGCTTTCAAATGCAACAGGACTTTCTCGAGTTCGCCAATCCGTTCGCGAGATATGGGAGTTTGAAGTTGAGGAATGCTTGAGAAGCCATGAAAATTTTCGCAAGTCTGATACTCGAAACCAATAACTTCAAAGCCCTAGGGGAAAAATACACATACCTTTGTAATCGGGCGAGTTTCTACTTTCAGATGCAACAGGAATTTTTCGAGCTCGTTAATCCGTTCGCAAGATATGGGAGTTTGAATTTAAGGAATGCTTGAGAAACCATCAAAATTTTCGCAAGTCTGATACTCGAATCCAATAACTACAAAGGCCTAGGGCAAAAATACACATACCTTTGTAATCGGGCGAATTTCTACTTTCAGATGCAACAGGAATTTCTCGAGTTCGTCAATCCGTTCGCGAGATATGGGAGTTTGAAGTTAAGTAATGGTTGAGAAACCATCAAAATTTTCGCAATTCTGATGCTAGAAACGAATAACTGGAATGACCTAGGGGAAAAGTACACACACCATTGTAATCGGGCAAGTATCTACTTTCAGTGGCGACTGGAACTTCTCGAGTTCGCCAATCCGTTCGCGAGATATGGGAGTTTGACGTTAAGGAATGCTTGAGAAACCATCAAAATTTTCGCAAGTCTGATACTCGAAATCAATAACTACAAAGCCCTAGTGGGAAAATACACATAGCTTTGTAATCGGGCGAGTTTATACTTTCAGATGCAACAGGAATTTCTCGAGCTCGTCAATCCGTTCGCGAGATATGGGAGTTTGAAGTTAAGGAATAGTTGAGAAACCATCAAAATTATCGCAAGTCTGATACTCGAAACCAATAACTGGAACGGCCTAGGGGCAAAGTATACACACCATTGTCATCGGGCAAGTTTCTGCTTTCAAATGCAACAGGACTTTCTCGAGTTCGCCAATCCGTTCGCGAGATATGGGAGTTTGAAGTTGAGGAATGCTTGAGAAGCCATGAAAATTTTCGCAAGTCTGATACTCGAAACCAATAACTTCAAAGCCCTAGGGGAAAAATACACATACCTTTGTAATCGGGCGAGTTTCTACTTTCAGATGCAACAGGAATTTTTCGAGCTCGTTAATCCGTTCGCAAGATATGGGAGTTTGAATTTAAGGAATGCTTGAGAAACCATCAAAATTTTCGCAAGTCTGATACTCGAATCCAATAACTACAAAGGCCTAGGGCAAAAATACACATACCTTTGTAATCGGGCGAATTTCTACTTTCAGATGCAACAGGAATTTCTCGAGTTCGTCAATCCGTTCGCGAGATATGGGAGTTTGAAGTTAAGTAATGGTTGAGAAACCATCAAAATTTTCGCAATTCTGATGCTAGAAACGAATAACTGGAATGACCTAGGGGAAAAGTACACACACCATTGTAATCGGGCAAGTATCTACTTTCAGTGGCGACTGGAACTTCTCGAGTTCGCCAATCCGTTCGCGAGATATGAGAGTTTGAAGTTAAGGAATGGTTGAGAAATCACAAAAATTTTCGCAAATCTGATACACGAAACCAATAACCGGAACTGCCTAGGGTAAAAGTACACACACCATTGTAATCGGGCCAGTTTCTACTTTCAAATGCAACAGGAATTTCGCGAGTGCGCCAATCCGTTCGCGAGGTATCGGAGTTTGAACTTAAGGAATGGTTGAGAAACCATCAAAATTTTCGCAAGTCTGATACTCGAAACCAATAACTACAAAGCCCTAGGGGAAAAATACACATACCTTTGTAATCGGGCGAGTTTATACTTTCAGATGCAACAGGAATTTCTCGAGCTCGTCAATCCGTTCGCGAGATATGGAAGTTTGAAGTAAAGGAATGGTTGAGAAACCATCAAAATTTTCGCAAGTCTGATACTCGAAACCAATAACTACCATTGCCTAGGAGAAAAATGCACATACCTTTGTAATCGGGCGAGTTTCTACTTTCAGATGCAATAGGAACTTCTCGAGTTCGTCAATCCGTTCGCGAGATATGGGAGTTTGAAGTTAAGGAATGGTTAAGAAACCATCTAAATTTTCGCAATTCTGATGCTAGAAACGAATAACTGGAATGACCTAGGGGAAAAGTACACACACCGTTGTAATCGGTAGACTTTCTACTTTCAGATGCAACAGGAAATAATTGAGTTCGTCAATCCGTTCGCGAGATATGGGAGTTTGAAGTTAAGGAATGCTTGAGAAACCATCAAAATTTTCGCAAGTCTGATACTCGAAACCAATAACTGGAACGGCCTAGGGGAAAAGTACACACACCGTTGTAATCGGGCAAGTTTCTACTTTCAAATGCAACAGGAATTTCTCGAGTTCGTCAATCCGTTCGCGAGATATGGGAGTTTGAAGTTAAGGAATGCTTGAGAAACCATCAAAATTTTCGCAAGTCTGATACTCTAAACCAATAACTACAATGCCCTAGGGAAAAAATACACATACCTTTGCAATCGGGCGAGTTTATACTTTCAGATGCAACAGGAATTTCTCGAGCTCGTCAATCCGTTCGCGAGATATGGGAGTTCGAAATTAAGGAACGGTTGAGAAACCATCAAAATTTTCGCTAAACTGATACTCGAAACCAATAACTGGAATGGCCTAGGGGAAAAGTACACACACCATTGTAATGGGGCGAGTTTCTACTTTCAGGTGCAACAGGAATTCCTCGAGTTCGCCAATCCATTCGCGAGATATGGGAGTTTGAAGTTAAGGAATGGTTGAGAAACCATCAAAATTTTCTCAAGTCTGATACTCGAAACCAGTAACTACAAAGCCCTAGGGGAAAAATACACATACCTTTGTAATCGGGCGAGTTTATACTTTCAGATGCAACAGGAATTTCTCGAGCTCGTCAATCCGTTCGCCAGATATGGGAGTTTGAAGTTAAGGAATGGTTGAGAAACCATCAAAATTTTCGCAAGTGTGAGACTCGAAACCAATAACTGGAATGGCCTAGGGGAAAAGTACACATACCGTTGAAATCGGACGAGTTTCTGGTTTCAGATGCAACAGGAATTTCTCGAGTTCGCCAATCCGTTCGCGAGATATGGGAGTTTGAAGTTAAGAAATGGTTGAGAAACCATCACAAATTTCGCAAGTCTGATAATCGAAACCAATAACTACCATTGCCTAGGGGTGAAATGCACATACCTTTGTAATCGGGCGAGTATCTACTTTCAGATGCAATAGGAATTTCTCGAGTTCGTCAATCCGTTCGCGAGATATGGGAGTTTGAAGTTAAGGAATTGCTGAGAAACCATCAAAATTTTCGCAATTCTGATGCTAGAAACGAATAACTGGAATGACCTAGGGGAAAAGTATACACACCATTGTAATCGGTAGACTTTCTACTTTCAGATGCAACAGGAAATAATTGAGTTCGTCAATCCGTTCGCGAGATATGGGAGTTTGACGTTAAGGAATGCTTGAGAATCCATCAAAATTTTCGCAAGTCTGATACTCGAAACCAATAACTACAAAGCCCTAGTGGAAAAATACACATACCTTTGTAATCGGGCGAGTTTATACTTTCAGATGCAACAGGAATTTCTCGAGCTCGTCAATCCGTTCGAGCGATATGGGAGTTTGAAGTTAAGGAATGGTTGAGAAACCATCAAAATTTTCGCAAGTCTGAAACTCGAAACCACTAACTGGAACGGCCTAGTGGCAAAGTATATACACCATTGTCATCGGGCAAGTTTCTACTTTCAAATGCAACAGGACTTTCTCGAGTTCGCCAATCCGTTCGCGAGATATGGGAGTTTGAAGTTAAGGAATGCTTGAGAAGCCATCAAAATTTTCGCAAGTCTAATACTCGAAACCAATAACTTCAAAGCCCTAGGGAAAAATACACATACCTTTGTAATCGGGCGAGTTTATACTTTCAGAAGCAACAGGAATTTCTCGAGCTAGTCAATCCGTTCGCGAGATATGGGAGTTTGAAGTTAAGGAATGGTTGAGAAACCATCACAAATTTCGCAAGTCTGATACTCGAAACCAATAACTACCATTGCCTAGGGGAAAAATGCACATACCTTTGTAATCGGGCGAGTTTCTACTTTCAGATGCAATAGGCACTTCTCGAGTTCGTCAATCCGTTCGCGAGATATGGGAGTTTGAAGTTAAGGAATGGTTGAGAAACCATCTAAATTTTCGCAATTCTGATACCAGAAACGAATAACTGGAATGACCTAGGGGATAAGTACACACACCTTTGTAATCGGTAGACTTTCTACTTTCAGATGCAACAGGAAATAATTCAGTTCGTCAATCCGTTCGCGAGATATAGGAGTTTGAAGTTAAGGAATGCTTGAGAAACCATCAAAAATTTTCGCAAGTCTGATACTCGAAACCAATAACTACAAAGCCCTAGTGGAAAAATACACATACCTTTGTAATCGGGCGAGTTTATACTTTCAGATGCAACAGGAATTTCTCGAGCTCGTCAATCCGTTCGCGAGATATGGGAGTTTGAAGTTAAGGAATGGTTGAGAAACCATCACAAATTTCGCAAGTCTGATACTCGAAACCAATAACTACCATTGCCTAGGGGAAAAATGCACATACCTTTGTAATCGGGCGAGTTTCTACTTTCAGATGCAATAGGAACTTCTCGAGTTCGTCAATCCGTTCGCGAGATATGGGAGTTTGAAGTTAAGGAATGGTTGAGAAACCATCTAAATTTTCGCAATTCTGATGCCAGAAACGAATAACTGGAATGACCTAGGGGATAAGTACACACACCTTTGTAATCGGGCGAGTTTATACTTTCAGATGCAACAGGAATTTCTCGAGCTCGTCAATCCGTTCGCGAGATATGGGAGTTTGAATTTAAGGAATGGTTGAGAAACCATCAAAATTTTCGCAAGTCTGAAACTCGAAACCACTAACTGGAACGGCCTAGGGGCAAAGTATACACACCATTGTCATCGGGCAAGTTTCTACTTTCAAATGCAACTGACTTTCTCGAGTTCGCCAATCCGTTCGCGAGATATGGGAGTTTGAAGTTAAGGAATGCTTGAGAAGCCATCAAAATTTTCGCAAGTCTAATACTCGAAACCAATAACTTCAAAGCCCTAGGGAAAAATACACATACCTTTGTAATCGGGCGAGTTTATACTTTCAGAAGCAACAGGAATTTCTCGAGCTAGTCAATCCGTTCGCGAGATATGGGAGTTTGAAGTTAAGGAATGGTTGAGAAACCATCAAAATTTTCGCAAGTCTGATACTCGAAACCAATAACCGGAACGGCCTAGGGGAAAAGTACACACACCATTGTAAACAGGCCAGTTTCTACTTTCAAATGCAACAGGAATTTCTCGAGTTCGCCAATCCGTTCGCGAGGTATCGGAGTTTGAAGTTAAAGAATGGTTGAGAAACCATCAAAATTTTCGCAAGTCTGATACTCGAAACCAATAACTACAAAGCCCTAGGGGAAAAATACACATACCTTTGTAATCGGGCGAGTTTATACTTTCAGATGCAACAGGAATTTCTCGAGCTCGTCAATCCGTTCGCGAGATATGGGAGTTTGAAGTTAAGGAATGGTTGAGAAACCATCAAAATTTTCGCAAGTCTGATACTCGAAACCAATAACTACAAAGCCCTAGTGGAAAAATACACATACCTTTGTAATCGGGCGAGTTTATACTTTCAGATGCAACAGGAATTTCTCGAGCTCGTCAATCCGTTCGCGAGATATGGGAGTTTCAAGTTAAGGAATGCTTGAGAAACCATCAAAATTTTCGCAAGTCTGATACTCGAAACCAATAACTACAATGCCCTAGGGAAAAAATACACATACCTTTGCAATCGGGCGAGTTTATACTTTCAGATGCAACAGGAATTTCTCGAGCTCGTCAATCCGTTCG